>NW_028245950.1:0-21825 GCF_964263255.1 Lissotriton vulgaris
CCACCTGGCCCACATCTTGAAACCGACAGGCACCGCACGGTGCCTGCCGCTTTCTGCATACAAATGCAATGTATGCATTTTTACCATTGAGGCGGGTGCAGCTTGAAGCCGCACCTGCCGCAATGGTATAAATAGAGGATGTGACCGCCAGGGTGGCGGTCACATCCTAATTTCACCGGGAGGGAACACCGCAGGCCATGCGGAGGTTCCCTTCTACTCAGGGGTCGCGGACCGACGCACTCCCGTCCGCGATCCTAATGGGCCCCCTGGTTTGATATCATAAGAGTAACACACCCCTAAATTATGTTTTGCTTCCCAAAAGGCCAAGTGCTGCCTACTAGGAACTAGTAACCCAAATTAAAATAATGACTAACAATTACTATCTGCAAAATAGCTCAATAGACTTCTAGCAAGCAATAATACAAACAGTTCTAAAAATCTACCTCCACAAATCTATACATGGCTGTTACCATATCTATTAAAGCATTTGGAGACCCCTCCAAAAATCTGCACTAAGGGGCTCATTAGGATGGCGGACGGAAGTGCCTCCGCAGCCCCGGAGCATGCGGAACATGCCTATTCTCCGTCCGCCCGTCGCGGACACTCTGTCCGCCAGATCAGGATAGGAAATATGGGCCACAATCCGTCCGCGGCGGTAGATCACGGTCCGCCGCACAACCACACCCAACCACGCGGCGGACGTAACCTATCCAGAGACTCCGCCGTACGGACTGACGTCTAGGACCGTCCTCCAAATCAAGATGGCAGAAAATACACATAAAAGCGCTGTGGAAAAACAACCTGCCCCACAGCGACCATACCCACCACGAGCCGCTCGCCGACATGGACCCTGCACTACACGCTTACCCGATACTCTTCGCGATCCACCACGTCCTAGTCTTGGCCCACCATCGAGGACGACGCAGGTAGGCGACAAACCATTTGCTGTCTGGAGAGGAGTACCTGCAAGGGCCGTGACGTGGGGAGGGGGGAGTGACATGTACCGGAAACCACTGATTCGTGTGGAGGGCAGCACCTGTAAGGGTCGTGACCTAGGTAGGGGGGAGTGACATGTATCTGAACCCACTGCCTTGAAGTAAATACAAATACACACCAGCATCACACACGCAAGAATGACTCCGACAACCCACGCTACATGATTGACAAGTTTATTTACACATAATCGGGGTAACATCACAGTCTAGGCTCGAGCATGGGCAGTGTGGACACCAGAGCAGGTCCATCAGAGGCAGTACATCAGAGGGCATACAGCAGTATCAGAACAGCAACAGGGCAGTGTGGACACCAGAGCAGGTACATGAGAGGCAGTACATGAGAGGGCATACAGCAGTATCAGAACAGCAACAGGGCAGTGTGGACACCAGAGCAGGTACATCAGAGGGCATACAGCAGTATCAGAACAGCAACAGGGCAGTGTGGACACCAGAGCAGGTACATCAGAGGCAGTACATGAGACGGGCTAAGTACACCAAATGTCCATGGCAAGGCACAGGTCCATCAGAGGCAGTACATGAGAGGGGCTAAGTGCACCAACAGTCCATGGCAAGGCACAGTTCCATCAGAGGCAGTACATGAGAGGGGCTAAGTGCACCAACAGTCCATGGCAAGGCACAGGTCCATCCGAGGCAGTACATGAGAGGGGCTAAGTGCACCAACAGTCCATGGCAAGGCACAGGTCCATCAGAGGCAGTACATGAGAGGGGCTAAGTGCACCAACAGTCCATGGCAAGGCACAGGTCCATCAGAGGCAGTACATCAGAGGGCATACAGCAGTATCAGAACAGCAACAGGGCAGTGTGGACACCAGAGCAGGTACATGAGAGGCAGTACATCAGAGGGCATACAGCAGTATCAGAACAGCAACAGGGCAGTGTGGACACCAGAGCAGGTACATCAGAGGGCATACAGCAGTATCAGAACAGCAACAGGGCAGTGTGGACACCAGAGCAGGTACATCAGAGGCAGTACATGAGACGGGCTAAGTGCAACAACAGTCCATGGCAAGGCACAGGTCCATCAGAGGCAGTACATGAGAGGGGCTAAGTGCACCAACAGTCCATGGCAAGGCACAGGTCCATCAGAGGCAGTACATGAGAGGGGCTAAGTGCACCAACAGTCCATGGTAAGGCACAGGTCCATCAGAGGCAGTACATGAGAGGGGCTAAGTGCACCAACAGTCCATGGCAAGGCACAGGTCCATCAGAGGCAGTACATCACAGGGCATACAGCAGTATCAGAACAGCAACAGGGCAGTGTGGACACCAGAGCAGGTACATGAGAGGCAGTACATCAGAGGGCATACAGCAGTATCAGAATAGCAACAAGGCAGTGTGGACACCAGAGCAGGTCCAGAGGCAGTACATCCGAGGGCATACAGCAGTATCAGAACAGCAACAGGGCAGTGTGGACACCAGAGCAGGTACATCAGAGGCAGTACATCAGAGGGCACAATGCAGTATCTGAGGCACCACAAGTACGAATCACTATTAACCCGTGCCAAGGTCCACAGCAGTGGAAGACTGTTTACAATGGACAATGTACACACCATGTCCAATGACATGTGAGTGAAGACAACAGCACCTTACATAACACTATCAGGTGGATTGAGTGAAGTACCCAAATCGGACAGACTGGCAGCACCAGAAACCGGAGTGTGACACACAGCCACAGATGTAGTGACTGACACGTGAGCCACAGACCCAGACACACTGCCAGCACCTGATACAGGAGTCGGAGAAACAGCCACAGCCTGAGTGACTGACACATGCGCCACAGACCCAGACACACTGCCAGCACCTGATACAGGAGTCTAAGAAACAGCCACAGCCTGAGTGACTGACACATGCGCCACAGACCCAGATACACTGCCAGCACCTGATACAGGAGTGTGAGACACAGCCACAGCCCGAGTGACTGACACATGCGCCACAGACCCAGATACACTGCCAGCACCTGATACAGGAGTGTGAGACACAGCCACAGCCCGAGTGACTGACACATGGGCCATAGACCCAGATACACAGCCAGCACCTGATACAGGATAGGGCTCAACTGATACAGTGCCACTACGTGATGCATGACAGCAAACAACAGACACAGTGCCACTACCTGACACATGCGAGTCAACTGCAGCGGCACCACTGGGACCACTGAAATGATGAGCCACAGGGCTGTATGGTCCAGGAGGCAGGGTGGCTCTGGGAGCGGGGGATAATTGCAATTGGCCGACATCGGGTTGGGCATGTGTCAATGCTGTGTGTCTACGTTTCTTGGGGACATGTGACTGCACCCTGGACAGGACAGGACTGGCAAGTGGGCCGGACTGAGAAGAAATATCACCCACCATGGGAGGTGCATCTACTGGCGGGGGAATGCTATCTGGGGGCGTGCTGGAGCCTGCTTGTCATTTGCTGTGTGGCTGCCTTCTGGGCTCTGCAACATGTGCCATGGGGGATGCTACTACAGGGTCCACCTGCATCCGCTCCTGACGGGCCCTGATGGGAGTAGAGGTAAGGGGTGACTCCACTGCGGAGACATCTGTATTCCGTTTCCCAGAAAACAGCAGCCTCAGTGCATCAAGGGGTGATGTATGCCTGTCCTTGACAGTGCCACTGTCCATGGGAGATGCCTTGGCCCTTGGATGTTCCATTTCCGTAGGAGGAATGTTGTCTGTGGACCTTCCCTGTTCCCTGGATGGTGCCCTGTTCCAGGCAGCAGACTTGTCGTCTGTGGTGTACATATCCCCAGGACACACCTTCTCCCTGTGTGTGTCCCTGCCCCTGGGAGTGTCCGTGCTCTTCTTAGGTGCGTTTGTCTTGTGACTGTCCTTGTCCCTGACCTTGGTAGAATCTCCTTACTTCCTAGTCTCCCTGCCCTTGGGAGTGGGTCCTTCCTTTCCTAGTCTCCCTGCCCTTGGGAGTGGGTCCTTCCTTCCTAGTCTCCCTGCCCTTGGGAGTGTCTCCTTCCTTCCTAGTCTCCCTGCCCTTGGGAGTGGGTCCTTCCTTCCTAGTCTCCCTGCCCTTGGGAGTGGGTCCTTCCTTCCTAGTCTCCCTGCCCTTGGGAGTGGGTCCTTCCTTCCTAGTCTCCCTGCCCTTGGGAGTGGGCCCTTCCTTCATAGTCTCCCTGCTCTTGGGTGTGGGTCCTTCCTTCAAAGTCTCCCTGCCCTTGGGAGTGTCTCCTTCCTTCCTAGTCTCCCTGCCCTTGGGAGTGTCTCCTTCCTTCCTAGTCTCCCTGGCCCTGGGAGTGTCCCAGCTCTCATGAGGTGCCTTCGTCTTCTGACTGTCCTTGTCCAAGGTAGTGTCAATGGAACTGGGAGTAAGGCTTGCCTTGGGAGTATTTTGTGTGTGGGATGCCTGTGCAGCATGTGTAGCCATTACACCCAACCCCTCTTTTGGATCACGTGTGTGTACTCCACTGTATCTGACGTTGTCTTTGTGAACATATTTAGCTGACCTAGGGGATAGTGTCTGAGCCCTCCGTGCTTTGACGTGCTGGCTGACGCTGCTTTTAGTGCAATAACCTGTATTAGAGTCCTGGTCAGAATATTCACTACCCCCTGAGACATCCAGGGCCTCATTTATGAGAAATGACGCATCGCTGTGTGAAAGCAGCGATGCGTCTCATCTCAGTGCGCACTCCTTGCGACATTCCTGATGCGTCATATTTAATGTATGACGCATCATGTCGCAAGGAGTTACAGATACGTCAGTATTTCTGACGTATCTGTAAGCGCAAAAGTGACGCATTGCTGGAGTGTGTCACAAAAGTGACGCAACTCCAGCAATGCGTCCTTTCACATGGGGCAAGCCCCATGTGAAAGGGCCTGCGTCAGTCTTACGCCTGCTGTGAGGCAGGCGCAAGATTTTTGCGCAATGGCGTCCTAAAAGTGACGCAGTGAAATCTCATAGATTTCACTGCGTCACTTCTATGACCCTTTATTACGTCAATACGCCCCCCTTGCATACATTATACCTGGCGCAGGTATAATGTGGCACAGGGGTTTACAAAGTGACGCATCTACGTAGATGCGTCACTTTGTAAATATGGCGCAACAAGGCGCATTTTTTCCGCCACTGGTGCATCACAAAAAGTGACGCACCGGCGGCGTAAAAGTGATGCACAGCCTCATAAATGAGGCCCCCAGCGTTGTAGATGGTGGAACAGAAGTAGCACCTAGTCCATGCGACTGTACAATGGCAGACGACACACTGTTAGCCAATGACTGCACTGGCCTTTGTAGACCAGCCAGATCGCCATGAATACCTTCCATGAAAGCCACCACCTGCCCCAACTTCCTATTGTTGTCTTGGAAAGCATTTATCATATTGGTCTGCCCCACACACAGATGTCGCAGCAGATCAACAGCCTCTGCACAAAGAGCATTTTGGCTCAGGGAGGCTGGGGCAGCGGTGCCGACACCGAACGCCACTCTGCTCCCACACCGGCGGAAGTTGCCCCTAAGGACTCTGGTCATTGTAGTAGAGTGTTTGCGATGCATCATCTTTCGATCTTGCTATCTTCGCTGTCTTCGCCATCCCTGGACACGTGTTTAGGGTTATCAACCCTCGTCAGCAGGGATAGGCAGTGTTCTGGGGTCGCCGATGGCTGCCAATATCTGCCAGGTATAGTACCACTCTGGTGCGTAGGTGCGGGATCCCAGGCTCGTCAGCCCGCTGCTCAAGGGAGCTTTAAGTTACAAAGAGGGGTGGGGTCGCACACTACTCACACAATGGCGGAAGTTGCTCCTAAGGACTCTGGTCATTGTAGTAGAGTGTTCGCGATGCATCATCTTTCGATCTTGCTATCTTCGCTGTCTTCGCCATCCCTGGACACGTGTTTTGGGTTATCAACCCTCGTCAGCAGGGATAGGCAGTGTTCTGGGGTCACCGATGGCTGCCAATATCTGCCAGGTATATTACTACTCCGGCGCGTAGGTGCGGGATCCCAGGCTCGTCAGCCCGCTGCTCAAGGGAGCTTTAAGTTACAAAGAGGGGTGGGGTCGCACACTACTCACACACCGGCGGAAGTTGCCCCTAAGGACTCTGGTCATTGTAGTAGAGTGTTCGCGATGCATCATCTTTCGATCTTGCTATCTTCGCTGTCTTCGCCATCCCTGGACACGTGTTTCGGGTTATCAACCCTCGTCAGCAGGGATAGGCAGTGTTCTGGGGTCACCGATAGCTGCCAATATCTGCCAGGTATAGTACCACTCCGGCGCGTAGGTGCGGGATCCCAGGCTCGTCAGCCCGCTGCTCAAGGGAGCTTTAAGTTACAAAGAGGGGTGGGGTCGCACACTACTCACACACCGGCGGAAGTTGCCCCTAAGGAATCTGGTCATTGTAGTAGAGTGTTCGCCATGCATCATCTTTCGATCTTGCTATCTTCGCTGTCTTCGCCATCCCTGGACACGTGTTTCGGGTTATCAGCCCTCGTCAGCAGGGATAGGCAGTGTTTCGGGGTCGCCGATGGCTGCCAATATCTGCCAGGTATAGTACCACTCCGGCGCGTAGGTGCGGGATCCCAGGCTCGTCAGCCCGCTGCTCAAGGGAGCTTTAAGTTACAAGGAGGGGTGGGGTTGCACACTACTCACACACCGGCGGAAGTTGCCCCTAAGGACTCTGGTCATTGTAGTAGAGTGTTCGCGATGCATCATCTTTCGATCTTGCTATCTTCGCTGTCTTCGCCATCACTGGACACGTGTTTCGGGTTATCAACCCTCGTCAGCAGGGATAGGCAGTGTTCTGGGGTCGCCGATGGCTGCCAATATCTGCCAGGTATAGTACCACTCCGGCGCGTAGGTGCGGGATCCCAGGCTCGTCAGCCCGCTGCTCAAGGGAGCTTTAAGTTACAAAGAGGGGTGGGGTCGCACACTACTCACACACCGGCGGAAGTTGCCCCTAAGGACTCTGGTCATTGTAGTAGAGTGTTCGCGATGCATCATCTTTCGATCTTGCTATCTTCGCTGTCTTCGCCATCCCTGGACACGTGTTTCGGGTTATCAACCCTCGTCAGCAGGGATAGGCAGTGTTCTGGGGTCGCCGATGGCTGCCAATATCTGCCAGGTATAGTACCACTCCGGCGCGTAGATGCAGGATCCCAGGCTCGTCAGCCCGCTGCTCAAGGGAGCTTTAAGTTACAAAGAGGGGTCGGGTCGCACACTACTCACACACCGGCGGAAGTTGCCCCTAAGGACTCTGGTCATTGTAGTAGAGTGTTCGCGATGCATCATCTTTCGATCTTGCTATCTTTGCTGTCTTCGCCATCCCTGGACACGTGTTTCGGGTTATCAACCCTCGTCAGCAGGGATAGGCAGTGTTCTGGGGTCGCCGATGGCTGCCAATATCTGCCAGGTATAGTACCACTCCGGCGCGTAGATGCGGGATCCCAGGCTCGTCAGCCCGCTACTCAAGGGAGCTTTAAGTTACAAAGAGGGGTGGGGTTGCACACTACTCACAGACCGGCGGAAGTTGCCCCTAAGGACTCTGGTCATTGTAGTAGAGTGTTCGCGATGCATCATCTTTCGATCTTGCTATCTTCGCTGTCTTCGCCATCCCTGGACACGTGTTTCGGGTTATCAACCCTCGTCAGCAGGGATAGGCAGTGTTCTGGGGTCGCCGATGGCTGCCAATATCTGCCAGGTATAGTACCACTCCGGCGCGTAGATGCAGGATCCCAGGCTCGTCAGCCCGCTGCTCAAGGGAGCTTTAAGTTACAAAGAGGGGTCGGGTCGCACACTACTCACACACCGGCGGAAGATACCATTGGATCAATAGGCTGAAACATGTTGACCATCTAGTGACCATCTAGTGACAGTGGTTCTACCTCTATACCACTGTGCTGTTACTTTTTAACCCTGTCAAGCGGAACACATAAGTACGTTAGTGTATCCACTTAGATAGTTTTAAAATTCACTTTCCTTTCCTTCACACAGCGCTGCTAACCTCACTACACCCACTTACTCACATATGGGATTACTATCCCTTTGCCCAATAAAAACATCTCTGAGCTCCTCCTTTAAACTCCGGAGTAGTAGCTCCCAGTGTTGACTAGGATTTCAACATTGGTAAGGGGGACCCATATGATGAAGCATGTCACCCTCGGGTGTGTGAGGGTTCTTATCCTTAAGGGATGTCTCCCCCAGTCAGGTTTGTAGCTTCACATTGGTTATGAGAGAGATAACCTAGCACATTTGGTGCATACATATGATCACGACCACAGTTGTACAATTTTGTGTGGTGCTTTAATTGGGGAACGCACATTTAGTGGTCTAAAGATTTCCCTACAGACCCCCAATCTACGGTAGTTTTTTCATTGAACATTGCTTGCCCAGTATCAGAACAGGTTAAAACCGAGCCCGGGTTGCGGAATATAATAGTGTAAAACGCTAGAGAACCATCTGATCAGACCTGAGTAGGTCTGGGATGTCAGTAAAAGCCCAAGACGAAGGTAATCATTATTCTGCTGCACCTATTGCGCTAGGTTCCCTGTACCTTAAGAATCTTCAATGCTGATAGCTGCTACAGTGCATCTGTGCGCTAATAAGGATCTATTGCGGAAGAGATCCCTGCATCTTATCACAAGAGTTACAAAAGGCACGGCGTGCACTCCCTGAGGGTCGAGATTCAAAGCACCATACCTTGAGCACGCTAACCTGATCCCATCTTCTGTGCACGTGCCATGCTAGTTAATCTCAATCTGGTGCCCGACCATAGACTGTGATCTTGTCTCTAAAAACACGGTCTGCCAGATATCTACGTAGCCTCACATCTAAGCGCTAATGACGAAGTGGTCCATACATTAGTTCACGTTGCATCACGGACCTACTATTGCTATTAACCATCTGTTCCACACCTAGGCGATAAGACTAGGAAGCAACACTCATGGGGGACAACAAAGAGCAAGTAAAAAACATGAAAAGGGATAAGTCTGACCATTCGAACCCAGGTTCACCCATCAAGGGCAAGAAAGACACTAGTGAAGCTATAGAAATGATTCTAAGCAAACTTGAAGAGGTAAAAGACCTGGCTAAGTCAACCAAGGAAGAGGTAGTGGCAATTAGACAGGATATCCGAGACACCAACGCAAGGCTAACCGAAACGGAGTCAAGGATCAGCCGACTGGAAGACGCAGAAGTCGAAACCTGCGGAGCTCTCAAACGCCTGACCATAGCCTCGGACCAAACAACAAGGAGACTGGCCGAATTGGAGGGCAGAAATCGGAGGGGGAACCTCCGCATTTTTGGAATACTGGAGGGATCCGATAATTCGCAGGGCTCCTGTGTACCATTCCTGGAATCATGGTTCTCACAAGCCACCAATATGACTTCCCACCAACCCTTGGAATTTGACAGGGCTCATAGAGTTCCGGGTAGGATTACCAAGAACCAGAAAGGGCCTAGACCCATCGTCTGCAAACCATTACGTTACCAGCATTTAGAACAGATCCTTTCCTTTGTTCGGAAACACAACCACATTTTATGGAAGAACGCCAAAATATACATTTCGCAGGATTACAGCAAGGAAACAGTGGATGTAAGGAAGGCGTTTCTAGCGCTTCGTCCGCAACTCAAATCAATGGGATATCAGTATGGTTTTACAGGACCTGCGAAAAACAGAGTGATCATACAGGGATCCCCACATATGTTCACAGATCCTATGAAGCTCAAAAGGTTGCTGGATGGTCCCAAAGAACATGATATGGACACCAACGGACCAGACAATTTGGCTGCATCAGCGTCCGGCTACAAATGAGTATCCTTTGCTTGCAAGCGGTTTGTTTCAAGACATTCTTCCTGATATTATTATTATGCTCTGGTCGCTAGTAAGACTTTCTATGTAAATGGGAGTTGGCAGTAGTTCTGTTCTTTACGTGGCATAATGGTGCTCTTGGTAATCTGTTGAGTAACGGTTGGTGCCTTGTTTCACCCTCTCACTAGTCAACATGAGGAAATTGTCACCAGGTTATAATTATACTGATGCCTATATACGTTATGTCTCATGACGACTCGAACAAGCCATACTGCCCTGTCCTACTACTGTGTCTAGGTTACATAAAGTTTGCTCCTAGTAATTGCCTGTTCAAATGGGAATGTCGAAGTGAGACACTGGCCTTCAGGCATTGTAATACAATCTGCAATTTATGATATTGTGAACATTTTAGATCTGTTGGCTTTGACAGGAAACACATTCTAAGCATAAACGTCCAGGTCTAGAGCTACACTGCTTCCTAGTTGTGGTGCAGAATACAAGGCTGCACACTGAGTTAATCAGATATACAAAGTTCGCAACATACTTTTTACATGCAGTGGCTTCTACCTTATCTTTCATGTGTTTGAAGTTCTGTTGTTCAAATACATTAAATTGTTATAGTTACCAAAGGTTCACTTGACGATACAGTTTCAATATTTACAATGATGTTAACATAACTATGGTAGGAAAATGCTGCGATTTCTCTCCAGTCACCATGCCTATTGCTTACTGTTGGGGAGGGTTGGGCGGGGGGATAAAGGGATGGGGGGGTATGTGTGGTATGTTTCTTTTTACCCTTTTATTTTTTGTCCTGATATTGTTTGACTGTTGCATGTCATATCTACAAGGTGTTGCGAATACTTGCTGTCTGAGTTGGTCTGCCGCAGTACTTGGCAAGACTTTCAGGAGTGTCACTGCGAACACACGAGGGGACACATACATATTGCAGTGGGCGATAGCATCGTCATGGAACTTGGGGATTCCTTTTCGGCATGAGCACTGGCATGGGCTGTTGCGGCACTTGGTACATGTATGCCTAACTAGGTGGCATATGGGTTATGTAATGATTGTGATATTTCCAGATGGCACACTCCACAATTAATACACCACTTGGCGTGTCCACTGCGGACAAATTGAAAGTACTCTCCCTGAATATTAAATGCCTGAACCAGCCTGTCAAGAGACAAAAGATACTAGACTATCTACGCAGACAGAAAGGAGATATTGTCCTCTTGCAGGAAACTAAAATTGATGCCAAACAGTTTTACACATTAAGGAATAAATACTACTCCGAGGTTGTGGGGGCTGAAGCAGTGGGGAAAAAGAATGGAGTATTGGTGTTAATAGCGAAAAAAATCAAAGGTTGAACTGTTCTCATCTACAGCAGATAATAAGGGGAGGTGGGTTACAGCGAGGCTATCCAAAGATAACACAGAATTCTATGTCACAAACATATATGCTCCAAACACCAGTGACCTAAAATTCTGGGCGGATCTAGCTAAACAAATTGAAACCATTCCAGACTCTGCCGTTTACATACTGGCTGGTGACTTTAATCTCCCCATGGACCCTACCCTCAATAGAGACTCCCGATGTCCCTTTAGGCCAAATAAATCCCACAAAGCCTTGATTAACTTATGCACCCGCTTTCACCTTGTCGATTCGTGGAGACTGCAAAACCCCACGGACAGGGAATACACATTCTACTCTTCCACACACGACTATTATTCTTGTATCGACTATCTCCTTATAACACAGAATAGTGTCCCAAGAATTGAAGAAACATCAATAGAACCAAGAGTTATGTCTGATCACTCATGCATCTCCCTATCAATCACCAATGTGAAGCCCTCTTCCCGGCAAACGTCTTGACGGTTGAATGACGAAGTACTGGATAAAGAGCAACATCGGTCATCTATCCAGTCTGCTATTAAATCATATTTGGAACTTAACAAACAGGGAAATACTTCAGAGCTCATTCGTTGAGAGGCCTTGAAAAGCACTATTAGGGGGGTTTGCATCAAGATTCGGTCAGCAATGAATAAAAATCACAATAAGCAATTGGAAACCTTAGAACGTGAAATACTGGCTCAAGAAAACAAACATCAGATAGGCAGAGATGGTACGATGCTGAATGCACTGGCCAATAAGAAGTATGAATATAATAAAATAGTGAGCGAAAGAGCTGGGGTATGGTTAGATAGGAGAAGGCGGTTTAAACACTGTGAATCACACAAAGCGGGTAAGAGCTTGGCCGCGTACTTAAAATTTAAAGTACAAAAGAACACAATTAACGTCATTAAAGATGCAGTAGGGGTCGCTCACTCGGAACCAGATAAGATAGCGGAGGTATTTAAAGGCTTTTATGAAGCTTTATATGCCAAGAATGAGTCGGTAGAAGAGAACAGGATTCAGGAATACTTAAATGAATGTGACCTTCCAATGCTCTCATCTGAAGAGCAGCTAAACCTCAATGCGCCGATCACGACCACTGAAATAGAATAAGCAATTAAATCATTAAAGTGCGGGAAGGCCCCCGTCCCTGATGGGTTCACGGCTAAATTCTATAAAGCTTTTCCCTCTCTGCAGCTTGAACCTCTTCTCCATCTATTTTGGGAAATAAATGACACAGGGGAAGTTAAAGGCACACTGTCTGAAGCCATAATCGCAGTGCTCCCAAAAGAAGGCAAAGATCCTTCTCTCCCAAAAAACTATAGGCTCATTTCCCTCATTAATCTCAATTGTAAAATTCTAGCCATGATCCTCTCTGCTCGCCTCCAGCGAGTACTCCCTCAACTAATCCACCCATCACAAGCAGGGTTCTTAAAAAACAGATTGTCCAGCGATAATACCAGGGTACTGGCTCATTTTCTGGAAAAGGCAAAACTCCTGGAAACACCCACAGCGGCAATAACCCTAGACGCCAAAAAGGCTTTCGACAAAGCTGACTGGACTTTTTTGGAGGCAGTCCTACATAAATTTAATCTGGGGGTAACATTCACGAAACTAGTAATGTCCCTTTCCTGTTGTCCCACGGCGAAGGTTAGGGCAGGTGGTTCTTTCTCCTCCTCATTCCGTCTACAACACGAGACGAGACAAGGGTGCCCCCTATCTCCCTCTTTGTTTCTGTTGGTGATCGAGCCATTTCTCTACCACATAAGAAATAACGATGCGATTGACGGTATTCCATTTCAGGATTGTAAAAAACTCACCGCTTACGCGGACAACGTGCTAGTTATGTCTGAAAGAGCAGGTGAGGCCATCCCTGCGCTTATGACAACCATCGATGAGTTCTCCCGGGTCTCTGGATATAAATTGAACAAGGAAAAAACAGAGGTCAAACTTCTTAATAACATAGGCAGTAGAGATATCCTTGGAAGCTCAGGTCTTACTTGGCAGCCACACTGTTTTAAATATCTTGGTCTCGATTTTGTCAAAGATCTACTCTCCACTTTAAAAATCAATGAGGCGCTAACCCTAAAAAAGATCTCCACATTACTGGACGGCTGGTCACCCAAGTTTCTCTCCTGGTGGGGCAGGGCAGAAACCCTTAAAATGATGGCCACACTGTTGGTGAATTACTTGGCCAGCATGCTCCCTATGACGTTAACTGATGACTTCATCAATAAGGTAGACAAACTGTTTGGTGGTTTCTTGTGGCAGGGCAAGAAAGCCAGGATATCACTGAAAAAGCTACAATTAGCAAAAGAAAAAGGCAGCCTGGGTCTTCCCTCTTTTAGGAATTACCAAACAGCATTTCTCTGCAAACAGGGGTCACAGTTACTGATTGACACCTCATCTTATGTCCCAATGTGGTTAAATATTGAGAAATCTATCTTAGAACACTCACCACTACAGACCCTGCTTACCATGGATCTATCTCACTTACCTCACTCCAAATACATCATGCTAAATACCAGACGAGCTCTGTTAAGACTTGACCAAACCCACAAATCTAACCTAAAAATCAGAAAGTCCACGTTCATGTCTTTATGGAGGAACCCTTATGTTAAACCTGATGGTAAAGCCCTCTATTGGGAATCTTGGTCCAAGAAGGGCATTAATATGGTAACAGACCTTTACGATGGGACACAGCCCCTCCCTTTCTCTACACTACAGGAAGCACATGGTTTAACGCCCATGGACTTCTGCGAGTTCGTGAAACTGAAAGCTATCATATTGTCAAAAGCAGTACCTGAATTGTCCAGATTTCCGTGGGAGCGAGTGGCCAAGTCTTCTACGATGATAATTTCCAAATTCCCAATCACCCCTGCACCCGGATTGCTCCGAGCCCAGGAATGGAAGGGAAAGGGGAAGTGGATAACAAACAACAAAGAGAGGCTTCCACACTGGTGTCTTCGTCACTACCTCTGGGATGAGTAGCTGGGGAACACCTGCAACAGTTAACAGAACATTACTATCGTTCTAACCTTTTTTTGGGGGCAAAACACCATCACTCACTCTCCCAGCTCCCTTCTCTCATACCTGATTCTGTGTGGAAAATTGCCGCTCTCTTGCAGAGCCCAAAAGTGTTCATATGGGAGATTGAGGACTCTATTGTTGCTTGTGTCGAGTAATGGAAAGTAGTGATGAGATGAGTAGAGGTGGTAGACAACAGTATTACCATATGCATATAATATATACTCTCATTTACTTGTTGAATCACTGAAGCGGACTGAAACTCGAAATGTCTTTTCTGTAGCACTGAGTATGTCCTTGCAAAATAACAGTTCTTTGGGAAACAAGCTTCTCTACAGACAATGGAAGCTCAGGCGCTGAAATAACCCAGTAGCACGGGACAAGGATCACACCAACAGAAGTCTTTGTGGATTGAATATTCTTACCGCGTAATTCAGAGGAGATGCGGAAGAATTACTTGCCCACTGGAAAAGTTCTCTGGAGAATGCCGCTGACAAGAACAGAGTCTGCACCGCGGAACACTGGCAAGCGGAGCAGCGGCTTATGTTCCGGAATGCTGGAATCCGACAGGAATGGAACGAAACACGTCCCCCAAAGTCCCGAAATGAAGTCTCTGTGGATACTGACTGGGAAACGGGCAAAACTTGGAAATACGCGGTGATTTGACGGGAGCCAAAATCAGGGCGTCGAACTGCCTGAATAGAACAGTTGAAGTGCGCCACATAGAACGCGCGGGATAAGGAAATGGCGGACTGATAAGAAAGACTAGAACGCTAACCCTACCAAACGGTGGCATGATCAGGAAGCGGACTAATCCTCACTCTGACTGTGGACATGGACTAATTTCTGAATGGAACCCCAGAATGGAAATGGTTGCCAAGTAGACAATCTTCTCTTAACCGTAGGGACAGACAGAGGTCTCTTAATGGAGCCCGGCATGGACCTGACAGTACCCCCCACCAAAGCCCCCTCCCTGGGTTTCAGAGGATGAATCTTATGGAATTCAGTGACCAATCTTGGAGCATGAACATTGCTGCTGGGTTCCCACGACCTTTCCTCTGGGCCATAACCCTTCCAGTCCACTAAATAAAAGATTTTCCCTCTTTTAAGCTTAGAATCTAAGATTCTTTTGACCTCAAATTCTTCTGAACTCTGCACTTGGATCGGAGCTGGTGGTTGGACACGTCTGAGGTTTGGAGGGTTTCTTTTAATCAGTGAAACATGAAAAGTTGGGTGGATCTTCAAGGACTTTGGGAGAGCTACCCTGACACTCACCGGATTAACCATTCGAACCACAGGGTAGGGACCCACAAACCTGGGCTGGAACTTCCGATTCCCTCTCAACCCCATGTGTCGAGTGGAAATCCAAACCTTTTCTCCGGACTCATACATGGGACTCACTCTTCTCTTCTTATCTGCCTGCACCTTGTAAGCATCTTTTGCCTTCTTGAGATTGGAATAGGCTACCTGATAGGATTTCTGTAACTCTTGTATCACCTCCCCCGCTGCAGGGACCTCAACATCCACCCGACCCATTAGCATGTTGGGATGACGACCAGAGTTCAGGAAGAATGGAGAAAACCCGGTAGAAGAATGGACTGCATTGTTGTAGGCAAACTCCGCAGTGCTCAACAAAGAGGGCCACTCCCCCTCCTGATCCATCAAATATAGCCGGAGATATTGTTCTAAATCCTGGTTCACTCGTTCCGTCTGTCCATCCGTTTCTGGGTGGAAACTGGTGGACAAACGAGAGTCGACTCCTAGACCCTTAAGAAAGGACTTCCAAAATCGAGAAACAAACTGAGGCCCCCGATCTGAGATAACCACTTTAGGAACCCCATGCAGTTTGACAATGTGTTCTATGAATAGTGTAGCTAACTGAGATGCTGTGGGGAGTGCCTTCAAAGGGACGAAATGGCTCATCTTTGTAAACTGATCCACCACCACCCAAATGACTGAATACCCCTGGCTAGTAGGCAAATCGACAATGAAATCGATGGAGACTGTGTGCCAGGGGGGTGGAGCTACTGGTAAAGGCATTAAAAGGCCCTGCGGGGATTGTCTCAAACTCTTGCCCTTAACACACGGTTCACAAGTGGCGATGTACTGCCTCACCTGAGCGTCCATGCCCGGCCAAAGGAAGATTCTCTTAATTAACTCCAAAGTCTTCTTGGCTCCTCTATGGCCTGCTAATGGATGGTCATGAAAATGCTGAATGACTTCATGTTGCAACTCCTCACTGGGAACAAACATCTTTTCTTGCCAAAATGGTTTCTCATCTCTCACACTGCGATCTGGACCTTCCGATTCCCATTTGGAAAATTCTGTTTTAGCAAATTCTTCTTTAATCCGAGTCTCCAATTTATCTTCGACTGCAATGGCTACAATCTTTTCCTCCGGAATGATAAATCCCTCCACTTTGGTTTTGGCTTCTTCTCCCATGCTCAAACGTGAAAGGGCGTCAGCTTTTCCATTGGAAGAACCTGGCTTGTAAGTTAAAACAAAATCATAGTCTGCGAAAAAGAGTGACCAGCGCAGTTGCCTGGGAGTTAACGTGCGAGCTGATTTTAGGAATTGCAAATTTCGATGATCAGTGAAGACTGTGACTACATGTTTCGCTCCCAACAAGTAGTGTCTCCACACTTTGAAAGCCTCCTTGACTGCCAAAAGCTCTTTATCAGCTATGGAGTAGTTGATCTCAGCCGGGGTAAGTTTTCGAGAATGGTAGGCCACCGGATGAAGTTGACCAGTGTCCTTCTGACGTTGAGACAGAATTCCTCCAATAGCCAAATTGGAAGCGTCAGCCTCGATGAAGAAGGGTTCATTCAAGTTAGGATTTTGCAGAACTGGAGCTGTCACGAATGCTTCCTTTAGCTGTTGAAAAGCCTCCTCAGATTCACGTTCCCAGATGAATCTTACATTCTTTTTCAGAAGACGGGTGATTGGGCTCACCTTTTCAGAGAAATTTAGAATGAAACGCCTATAAAAATTGGCGAATCCCAAAAAGCTTTGTATCTCCTTCACTGACCTTGGCGCAGGCCAAGACTTGATTGCCTGCAACTTGGAATCATCCATGGATACTCCTTCCGGGGACAAGACAAAGCCCAAGAATTCCACCCTGGAGGAATGAAAGACACACTTCTCTAGCTTGACGAACAGATGGTTCTCCAGTAGCCGCTCCAAAATTGCTCGTACATGGCGAACGTGTTCCTCTAGACTGTTGGAATAAATGAGGATATCATCGATGTAAACCACCGCGAAGTGGTCCAAGCACTCTCGAAGCACGTCATTCACAAAATGCTGGAAAGCAGCTGGGGAGTTACAAAGCCCAAATGGCATCACTTGATATTCGTACAAACCAAACCTGGTTCGGAAGGCAGTTTTCCACTCCTCTCCTTCGGCCATGCGCACCAAATGATATGCCCCTCGTAAATCCAATTTAGTATACACACATGCATCCTTAACCTGATCAAGAAGTTCCGAAATGAGGGGTAGAGGATAACGATTCTTTTTGGTGGCCAGGTTCAAGGCTCGATAATCGATGCAGGTTCTCAAGGTCCCATCCTTCTTAGGGATGAAGAAGAGGGGCGAAGACACAGGAGATTGAGAGGGGCGGATAAAGCCATTGGCTAAATTTTGTTCTTTATAGTCCTTCAAATGGATGTTCTCGGGTTCCGACAGTGCGTAGATTCGGCTGCAGGGTAGAGAAACCCCTGGCTCTAATTCAATCCGACAGTCATATTCTCGATGAGGTGGCAATTTCCGAGCTTCTTTCTCATTGAATACCTCTTTCAAATCCTGATATTCTTCTGGAATCTCTGGTGCCTCCAAGGCGCAAACCATTTGAACTTGATTGGCCAAATTTTGTGACAACGTGGAACTGGTATTCACTGGTGAGGACTTGAAGCAATGCTCTAGACAGAATTCATTTCAACTGAACGCCGAGACCAATCAATCCTGGGGTTATGCTCGGTGAGCCAAGGCAGACCCAATATTAGTTGAAGTTAGGGAGCATCGATGAGATTGAATCAAATGAAACGCCGATGCTCTCCTGGTCCCACTACGGTCATCAGTTCAGTATCATAAGCTATTGGACCCGAAGACAAATTGGTGCCATCCACTGCTCGCACAGGTTCTGGTCTCAACTTCTTTTCAAATTGTATTCCTAAAGATCTGGCAAACTGGATGTCACAGAAATTCCCCGTAGCCCCCGAATCTACCATCACGGAAACTTCCTCCATCTGAGTTTTCCCAAACACAATTCTACATGGCAAATTCAGATGCGGGGCTGCAGATTGCAGGGTATTAGCTAAAAGTTGTGGTTTTGGAGTTGGCTCATCACTCGCTCCCACCAGTGCAACTCCGTCTACTGGTGGAGCCGGTCTTTTACCCACGTGCTGGCCTTCGATCTCTTCGGACATTCCTTGACAAAATGGCCTGACTGACCACAATACATGCACAACCGGCCTTGGCGTCTCTTTTCTCTTTCCTCCTGAGTAAGGGGACCTCGAATCATTTCCACCTGCATAGGTTCTTCTTGACTTTGGCCTTCATGGTTCTTAGCAAACTCCGACCTCGAACGATCAAATCGTGGAGGGAGAGTACGGACATCCTTCCGACGTTCACTTCGTCTTTCCGCCAGCCGCTGATCTATCTGTAATACTAAATCTATGAGTTCCGATACATCAGTAGGTCTTTTGGGAATCTGGGCCAATCCGTCCTTCAGCTCATCCTTTAAACCTCGGTAGAAAATGGCTGCCCTCTTAGACTCGGGCAAACTAGTTTCAACAATCAATTTATTAAATTGTGCCAAATAGGCCACCAAGTCTCGATTCCCTTGCTTCAACTCTAGAAGTTCATTGTCTGTGGTCTGTGAGACATTTCTTCGGTCAAAGATTCGCAAGAACTCGGCCTTGAATTCTTCAAATTTATACAACACAGGATCGTTGCTAGCCACCAGAGGCAATGATCACGCTGCTGCATCTCCGCTCAGGTAGGACAGCACAAACGCCACTTTAGACTGATCCTCCTTAAACAAAATGGGCTTGCACAGGAAGTGTAACGAACACTGAGTAAGGAAAATTTGGGCCTTATGGGGGTCTCCTTGAAATCTCTCGGGAGGGGCCAATGGAATTGTGGGGGACATTGCGTGCACTACCTGTGTGGTAAACTCAGTAGAGGAGGAGGAAGAAGGCGTGGAACCAAAGGCTGATGACTTAATACTCCCAAAATTAGGACGCAGACTCTCCGCCAGCTCATCTATTCTCTGACGCAAATAACTAGCCTCCTGATTAGATTTCCTAACTTCCTCCCTAGTCTCACTAAACTGTTTCTGTAACCCCTCTAACACTGAAGCCAAGGCTTTGACATCCAATCCTTCTGCCATCTCGCCCAGACGGAAGATAATAAAGGCACTTCAATCTGTCAAAAGCAGTACCTGAATTGTCCAAATTTCCGTGGGAGCGAGTGGCCAAGTCTTCTACGATGATAATTTCCAAATTCCCAATCACCCCTGCACCCGGATTGCTCCGAGCCCAGGAATGGAAGGGAAAGGGGAAGTGGATAACAAACAACAAAGAGAGGCTTCCACACTGGTGTCTTCGTCACTACCTCTGGGATGAGTAGCTGGGGAACACCTGCAACAGTTAACAGAACATTACTATCGTTCTAACCTTTTTTTGGGGGCAAAACACCATCACTCACTCTCCCAGCTCCCTTCTCTCATACCTGATTCTGTGTGGAAAATTGCCGCTCTCTTGCAGAGCCCAAAAGTGTTCATATAGGAGATTGAGGACTCTATTGTTGCTTGTGTCGAGTAATGGAAAGTAGTGATGAGATGAGTAGAGGTGGTAGACAACAGTATTACCATATGCATATAATATATACTCTCATTTACTTGTTGAATCACTGAAGCGGACTGAAACTCGAAATGTCTTTTCTGTAGCACTGAGTATGTCCTTGCAAAATAACAGTTCTTTGGGAAACACGCTTCTCTACAGACAATGGAAGCTCAGGCGCTGAAATAACCCAGTAGCAAGGGACAAGGATAACACCAACAGAAGTCTTTGTGGATTGAATATTCTTACCGCGTAATTCAGAGGAGATGCGGAAGAATTACTTGCCCACTGGAAAAGTTCTCTGGAGAATGCCGCTAACAAGAACAGAGTCTGCACCGCGGAACACTGGCAAGCGGAGCAGCGGCTTATGTTCCGGAATGCTGGAATCCGACAGGAATGGAACGAAACACGTTCCCCAAAGTCCCGAAATGAAGTCTCTGTGGATACTGACTGGGAAACGGGCAAAACTTGGAAATACGCGGTGATTTGACGGGAGCCAAAATCAGGGCGTCAAACTGCCTGAATAGAACAGTTGAAGTGCGCCACATAGAACGCGCGGGATAAGGAAATGGCAGACTGATAAGAAAGACTAGAACGCTAACCCTACCAAACGGTGGCATGATCAGGAAGCGGACTAATCCTCACTCTGACTGTGGACATGGACTAATTTCTGAATGGAACCCCAGAATGGAAATGGTTGCCAAGTAGACAATCTTCTCTTAACCGTAGGGACAGACAGAGGTCTCTTAATGGAGCCCGGCATGGACCTGACACATATCACCTCGCGGCCTTAATCCTCACACACCTTCACTCGTGACCCACTTGCCACGTCTCCTAGCGGCTGGTCACTTTGTATCTTAAGTATATAAGCAACTACTCCCTCTGTCTAGGAAATCACACAGAAAAGTTGAACTCAAATGGGAAACAGAGCCAATTCCAAAGGAATTACGATTGACTGGGACATAATCCGCAGAACGTCCTTGTCCAATAAGGTATCACCAATCCTCTCCCAGACAAAATATATGTTATTGAACAGGGTATTCTGGTCCCCGGATATACTTTTTAAGTGCCATTTGAGAGATACCCCCATGTGCTGGAACTGCCAGAATGGGGCTAGGGATCTAGCCCATATGCTCTTTCACTGTCCCTCCCTACAAACCTACTGGGGGAAAATATTTGACTGCATACAACATGTTTTCAATCTGCACCCCGTGAGGGAATTTGAGAATGTCATATTGGGGGCTCTTGATCCGAACTTGCCAAATGCACAGGATTGCCAACTCTTAGATTTGATGCTCACAATGGCATGTAAGGTGGTTCTATGTAAATGGAAAAATGCGTCAGAATTTGATTTTAAAATTTGGCACGATTGGCTTTCCTATCTGAGAGGAGTGGACAATCCGGCACTGCAGTCTTCCACCTGGCGATCCTCCTATAAGAGACTCTGGAAATCACTTGATACGTCTTCATTTCACTTTGATCCTCCGTGATGTGTCACTTAATGCTGTATCCTTTCATGGCGCTCTTGTATACTGCGGAGTCCTGTGTCGGACCTAATCATATACAGCTTGGAGTTCATCTAACCGTACATTTCCCTATTTATTTACTTACTCTTCTTGTTCTGTTTAATTATCTCCATGTAATCCTGTCTCCAGGAATCACCAGACATCTGTAATTTATTTTATTTCGGTTTTGTATTGTTGTCGAACAGCTCATGTGATTAAATATCTGTGTCTGAAGCTTTATTGTATTGTTTTTTCGTTCCTCAATACAAATGATTTGAATTAAAAAAAAAAAAAAAA
>NW_028245951.1:0-225000 GCF_964263255.1 Lissotriton vulgaris
CGATGTAGGGTCAGATGAGGACAACGACCCAGAGCTATACCCCTCAAAGCCTTCACCACCTGATGATAACACAGGTTTTGTGCAGCTCATTAATAGGGCAGCAAAATATCACAAACTAGATATGCACACAGAACCTCAGATAGAGGATTTCTTGTTAGAGACTCTACCTAGTGCACAGAGAACATCAGGTACTCTTCCTATGCTAAAGGGTCTTCTCACTCACACAGAAGAAATATTCGAAAACCCAGTGAGAGCCAGGGTGTTAAACCCAAGAATCGATAAGAAATACAAAGCGGCTCCAAAGGACCCAATATTTATTAGAGGGCATGTACCTCTAGACTCGCTGGTGGTCTCAAACGCTCGTAAAAGAGCAAACTCATTATCTACAGGAGAGGCTCCGCCACCAGATAAAGAGTCGAAGTTAATAGATGCATCAGGCAAAAGAGTAGCATCACAGGCAGCGAATAGCTGGCGTATAGCTAATACACAAGCACTACTCGCACGTTACGACAGGGCACATTATGATGAGTTAGAAAAACTTCTCACACATCTTCCAAAAGAACATCAGAAGAAGGCAGACCAGTTAATACAGGAAGGTAAAATAATAACCAATACTTCCATTAAGTGTGCATTAGACGCAGCAGACACTGCAGCAAGGTCTATTAACACTAGTGTCATGCTAAGAAGGCACGCGTGGCTTAGAATCTCAGGATTCAAACAAGAAGTTCAAACAGCCCTACTGAACAGACCATTTGATCAGAAGACATTGTTTGGTTCAAGTACAGACGAGACATTAGAAAAGATGAAGAAAGATACGGAAACGGCTAAGTCAATGGGAGCATTGCAACAGCCAACGCACAGAGGTTCCTTTCGTAGATCCACCTATAGAGGGGGCTCAAAAAACACAGGAACAAATCAGCAATCCACATCTTTCACACCAACATCACCCAGAGGTAATTCAAGAGGTAATTACAGAGGTAACAACAATAAGGGTAGAGGCTGCGGAAATAATAACAACCGCAACGCCTCAACACCAAAACAGTGACTTCATAGATCTCCCCCCAGACCACATAACACCGGTCGGGGGACGTCTATCACAGTTCCTACCTGTCTGGGAAAACATCACGTCAGACAAGTGGGTGAGACAAATTATCCAACATGGTTATTGCCTAGAACTCACAGCTACCCCACCAAACATCCCCCCCAAACAGCGTCCAATGAGTCAGGATCATCTGACATTGTTAAGAGAAGAAGTGCTAGCACTTCTACAAAAGCATGCAATAGAGAAGGTCCCAAAGGATCAACAAGGAACAGGAGTATACTCTCTATACTTCCTGATCCCCAAAAAGGACGGGTCCCTACGACCAATATTAGACCTCAGACCTCTCAATGCTTACATAAATTCGGAACACTTCCACATGGTCACGCTCCAACAAGTACTCCCTTTACTGAAGAAAGGGGACTTTCTTTCTACACTGGATCTAAAAGACGCTTACTTTCATATCCCAATTCACAAAGCCCACAGAAAATACCTAAGGTTTGTGTTAGAAGGACAACACTACCAGTTCAAGGTCCTTCCGTTCGGTGTCACAACAGCACCGAGAGTTTTCACAAAATGCCTAGCTGTGGTGGCAGCACACCTAAGAAGACAACAAATACATGTCTTCCCATACTTGGACGATTGGCTAATAAAGGCCAAATCAAAGGAGGAATGTCTTCACAACACACAGAAGACAATTCAACTGCTGCACCACCTAGGGTTTACGGTGAACTACAAAAAATCCCACCTGCAACCAAACCAGATCCAGCAATACCTGGGGGCTACAGTAGACACAGAAAAGGCAATAGCATACCCCAACCCAATCAGAGTACAGACAATGGTCGGGTTAATACAAAGATTTCAACCACAACACTCACTACCAGCACGAGTGTTTATGCAACTATTAGGCATGATGTCCTCTTGCATACTGCTAATACCACATGCCAGACTACAAATGCGCCCACTACAAGAGTGTCTAGCGACACAGTGGAATCAGGCTCAAGGTCAGATTACAGATCTGGTGTTGGTAAACGACCGGACGTATCGCTCTCTGAAGTGGTGGAACACAGAAAACATTTCCAAAGGACGGTCGTTCCTAGAGCCAATTCCACAAGTAATAATAACAGCGGACGCATCGCTCTCCGGATGGGGAGCGCATATGGACAAATACACAGTACAGGGGAAGTGGAGTGCGCAGCAAAAGAAACTGCACATCAACTACCTGGAACTATTAGCAATATTTCTAGCACTAAAAGCTTTCCAAATGCAAATAACAAACAAGGCAGTCCTGATCAGAACAGACAACATGACTGCAATGTATTATATTCAAAAACAGGGGGGGACACACTCTCTCCAACTGTCCAAACTAGCACAGGACATATGGAGATGGGCCATTCCTCAAAAAATCTACCTGTTAGCGGAACACCTACCAGGAATTCAAAATCAAATAGCAGACATCCTAAGCAGACAGTCAGAACAAGTTCACGAATGGGAACTGCACGACCAAATACTACAGCCATTCTTCCAAAAATGGGGGCAACCAGAGATAGATCTGTTTGCAAATCATCAGAACGCAAAATGCAAACAATTCGCATCCAGGTACCCACACCAAAGGTCCCAGGGCAATGCACTGTGGATAAATTGGTCCAACACATTTGCTTACGCGTTCCCTCCTCTACCACTAATTCCATTACTGGTGAGGAAACTGCAGCAACACTCAATGACAATGATACTAGTGGCACCCACGTGGGCAAGACAGCCGTGGTTCACCACGCTGCTACAACTCTCACAAGTACCACATCAAAAGCTAAGGTTATTACCCATGCATCTTACACAGAACCATGGAGAAATAATGCACCCAGATCCCAAACAACTGAACCTAGCGATCTGGCTCCTGAGGTCATAGAGTTTGGGTATTTAGATTTACCACCAGAATGCATGGAAATCATTAAACAGGCAAGACGTCCTACCACCAGAGCATGCTATGCAGCAAAATGGAAGAGGTTTGCTATACACTGTAACAGTAAGCACATCAACCCTCTGGACGCATCCACTAAACAAATCATTTGCTATTTATTACACTTACAGCAATGTAATCTAGCATATACCTCTATTAGGGTTCATCTAGCAGCCATAGCGGCGTACCTACAAAACAGGCAACACCTGTCACTGTTTAAAGTACCAGCAATTAAAGCTTTCATGGAAGGACTCAAAAGAGTCATTCCACCAAGAAGACCACCTTCCCCAGTCTGGAATCTCAACATAGTGCTTACCAGACTAATGGGGCCACCCTTTGAACCTATGCATAGGTGTGAAATACAATTCCTCACATGGAAGGTGGCCTTCCTCATAGCTATCACGTCACTTAGAAGAGTAAGTGAACTGCAGGCTTTTACGATTCAAGAACCATTTATGCAGCTACACCAAAATAAAGTGGTTCTTAGAACAAACCCAAAATTCTTACCAAAGGTTATCTCAGCATTCCACATCAATCAGTCAGTGGAATTACCGGTTTTCTTTCCAAAACCACAAACAGTAGCGGAAAGAGCCCTACATACACTGGATGTTAGGAGGGCCATATTGTACTATATAGAGAGAACACAAACTTTCAGAAAGACAAAACAGCTATTTGTTGCGTTTTCTCCCACACATAAAGGCAATCCCATCTCCAAAGCGGGCATTGCCAGATGGATTGTAAAATGCATTCAAATATGCTACTTAAAGGCAAAGAGAACATTAACTGTTCCTCCTAGAGCTCACTCTACACGTAAACTAGGAGCATCTATGGCATTTCTGGGAAACATTCCACTAGATGACATATGCAAAGCGGCTACCTGGGTTACACCGCACACTTTCACAAAACACTATTGTGTTGATGTGCACGCAACACAACAAGCTAGAGTGGGACAAGCAGTATTAAAAACATTGTTTCAGACAGTTGCAACAGACACGGGCGACCACCGCTAGGGAGAGAACTGCTGTATAGTCTATTCATAATGTACCATCTGCAGCCCATATGCCTCGAACGGAATATGCTACTTACCAGTATGCATCTGTTCTTGGCATAGAGGGCTGCAGAGTGGTACATGCCCTCCCAGCCTCCCCGGAAACCTGTGTCTGTTCCAACATTATCTTATTTAGATACACTTACATGGGCACTCTTATCTGTATTCTACTATACTACTCCATCTAACCCTACTATGGCAAAACAATCTAAGGATGGAGCCGATGCCCATGCGCACTACCAACTAAGGGAGGAGTCACCAACATACAAAAGACTCTCCAAGAGAAAAACAAAGTGCAATCATCCGAGCCCAACACCAGATGGCGATCTATTCATAATGTACCACTCTGCAGCCCTCTATGCCAAGAACAGATGCATACTGGTAAGTAGCATATTCCTTACTCTCTGTACTTTCTAATCCCCAAAAAGGACGGATCCCTCAGGCCCATCCTGGACCTCAGGCCCCTCAACTGGTACATTCTGTCGGAGCACTTCCATATGCTCACGTTGCAGCAGGTCCTCCCTCTGCTTCGACAGGGGGACTTCCTGGCTACGCTAGATCGCAAGGATGCATACTTTCATATCCCCCTGCATCCTTCCCACAGGAAGTACCTCAGGTTCACGATTCAAGGTCAGCACTACCAGTTCAGTGTTCTGCCTTTCGGGGTCACCACAGCGCCAAGAGTCTTTACAAAGTGTCTGGCGACTGTGGCGGCGCATCTACGACGCCAGAACGTCCATGTCTATCCCTATCTGGACGACTGGCTCATTCAGGCAAAGTCAGAACAGCAGTGCGCCGAACACGTGTCCCGCACCATTCATCTCCTGCACGATCTGGGATTCTCGCTGAACTACCCAAAATCCCATCTCCAACCCGCCCATATACGGCAGTATCTGGGCGCAACAATAGACACTTTGGCAGCCACTGCGCAGCCAAATTCAGTGAGAATCGCCAGTATCCAAACGCTGATCCAACGATTCAGACCTCAACACTCGCTTCCAGCGAAGGTGTTCATGCAGTTGATAGGCATGATGGCCTCCTGCATCTCCATCGTCCCGCACGCGAGACTACATATGCGTCCGCTTCAGGAGTGCCTAGCACGTCAGTGGACTCAGGCTCATGGGCAACTGACAGACCTAGTGTTGGTGAGCGGTCGGGCATACAGCTCTCTGCATTGGTGGAATCCACAAAACCTTTGCAAGGGCCGACCGTTCCAGGAGCCTGTGCCACAGATTGTCCTGACGACGGACGCTTCTCTCCAGGGATGGGGAGCGCATGTACTCCACTACACAGTGCAGGGACTATGGACACTACAGCAAAGGAAGATGTACATCAACGTTTTGGAACTAATGGCAATCTTCATGGCCTTGAAGGCATTCAAAGTACATCTGTGCAACAAGGTCGTGTTGATCCGGACGGACAACATGACGGCCATGTACTACATTCAGAAGCAGGGGGGCACACACTCTCCGCAGCTGTCTCATCTGGCTCAGAGCATGTGGAAGTGGGCCATTCAGAGGAACATCTTCCTCATGGTGGAGCATCTCCCGGGCAAAGACAACCAGATGGCGGACCTGCTCAGCAGGCACAGCCACCAAATGCACGAGTGGGAGATACATCCATCAGTACTCCAACCGTACTTCCAAAGGTGGGGTCATCCAGAGATAGACCTGTTCGCCACAAAGGAGAACGCAAAATGCCGAAGCTTCGCCGCCAGGTTCCCACACCCGCAATTGCAGGGCAATGCGATGTGGATGAACTGGTCAGGCAGATTTGCGTACGCTTTTCCCCCAGCGCCTCTGATACCGCTGGTGGCACGCAAACTCAGGCAGCACTCGATGACTCTCATCCTGGTTGCTCCAACGTGGGCTCGCCAACCATGGTACACCACGTTT
The DNA here is from genome assembly GCF_964263255.1 of Lissotriton vulgaris. Taxonomy (NCBI): domain Eukaryota; kingdom Metazoa; phylum Chordata; class Amphibia; order Caudata; family Salamandridae; genus Lissotriton; species Lissotriton vulgaris. The sequence goes on from NW_028245951.1 coordinate 5,940, forward strand.
CTGGAACTCTCCGTGGTACCGCATCAAAGGCTTCATCTCACACCCAGCCTTCTGACGCAGAGCCATGGGGACATTCAGCACCCAGATCCGCAACAGCTCAACCTGGCGATCTGGCTCCTGAAGTCCTAGAGTTTGGCTACCTCAATCTTCCCCCCGATTGCATGGACATCATTCGGGAGGCAAGGAAGCCCACTACTAGAGCATGTTATGCGGCTAAATGGAAGCGGTTTGTCATTTACTGTGTAAACCACAATATTGACCCGCTAGATGCTTCCATTCAGAACATCATTTGTTACCTGTTCCACCTGTACCAATGCAATTTGGCGTATTCTTCCATCCGCATTCACTTGTCTGCAATGGCAGCATACCTCCAGAATAGGCAACACCTGCCACTTTTTAAGTTCCCTGCTATCAAGGCTTTTCTGGAAGGCCTCAAAAGGGTCATTCCACCACGGACTCCACCAGCTCCGGAATGGAACCTCAATGTGGTTCTTACAAGGCTGATGGGTCCTCCCTTTGAGCCACTTCACTCTTGTGAGCTTCAGTTTCTGACTTGGAAGGTGGCTTTCTTAGTAGCAATTACATCGCTACGGAGGGTTAGTGAGTTGCAGGCACTCACCATCCAAGAACCTTTCTTCCAAGTACACGCTAACAGGGTGGTGCTCCGCACTAACCCTAAGTTCTTACCCAAGGTTGTATCTCAATTCCACATGAACCAGACAATTGAGTTGCCAGTGTTTTTTCAAAACCCAGAGTCGCTGGCGGAGCGGATGCTCCACACCCTTGACGTTAAAAGGGCCTTAATGTACTACATTGACAGGACAAAGGATTTTCGTAAGACAAAGCAACTTTTCGTTGCATTTGCCTCACACCACAAGGGAAACGCTATCTCCAAAGCTGGTATCGCTAGGTGGATCGTGAAATGCATTCAGATCTGTTACGCTAAGGCTAAACGCACTCTCACAATTCCACCAAGAGCCCACTCCACCAGAAAGTTGGGGGCCTCTATGGCTTTCCTAGGTAACATTCCCTTAGAAGATATTTGTAGGGCAGCCACATGGTCTACCACACACACTTTTACTAAACATTACTGTGTAGACGTGTATTCCAAACAGCCGGCAGCTGTTGGTCAGGCTGTTCTCAAAACAATTTTTCAGACTGCTGCAGCTGGCACGGGCGGCCGCCAATAATGGGAGGACTGCTATGTATTCTATGCACAGATATGAATTCAGCAGCCCACATGCCTCGAACTGCAAATGCTACTTACCAGTATGTATCTGTTCTTGGCATGTAGGGCTGCTGACATTCATATCGCCCACCCTCCTCCCCGGCGCCTGTAGCAGCTGCAGTATTCATATATATATATGCTCATAGCATGGTCATCACTCACGTACTTCACTCCATCTCTGCCAATGGCTAAAAACAATCTGGGGATGGAGGCGATGCCCATGCGCACTGTAGTCCAGGGGAGGAGCCACCTATCTCGTGATACTTCGAAGACTCTTCCAGGACAACAATGTGCAATCATCCGGACCCAACACTAGGCGGCGATCTATGCACAGATATGAATGTCAGCAGCCCTACATGCCAAGAACAGATGCATACTGGTAAGTAGCATTTGCAAAATATATGTAGCACCTCAAACGAAAAATCCTATGAGGGGAAAACGTGAAACCTGGTGAAGAAAACACAAAAGTTAATTGTAAAAAGAACCCTCACTCACCAACCTGGTGGTGACATGCTTCATCATTGGGTTTCCACCGGAAGGACCTAATGTCCTTCCAGTGTGCTTCAAACTCTGTTGACAGCGGAGCTGGTTCTTTTGTGTGTTGATGTGGTGAGAAATACCCGATTGTGCTAAGTGAGTGTGAAAAAAGTTAAAAAAATGCGTAGTTGTGACTGTCAACTACTTTATTAATAGTCCAACCCGCATCAGGTAAAAACTGGTGATTATTGGACTAAAAAAATGGCTTCTTTATTTGGAAACCTTCAGTCCTAAATAAATTTGGTCAACATGTTTCAGCTATCAGAGCAAAATCGCTCAGCATTCGTCAGGACCATCAGTGTAATCCTTCGGCGGCGTGCACGCACTAAGGTGCACCCAACCGTGAGGATATTAGTGTGAAAAAAAATATTAATAATAGATTACTCACAGCTTTAACCGTATAGGCACGCTCAGTTATTTACTGGGGCCAAAAAAACCTGTAAAGAAAAGCAGAAATTAATCATTCGGATTACTCTGTTTAGACCTTCAAAGATTCTTAGTGCAGTATTTTCACATTTGTTACCTTCACCAAGTAACACCCATATCAGTGATATGACGTTCAAGCAGGCATATATCGTGCTCTGAATGCCTTGATTTGACTATAATTATGCATCACATATTGGCTTTGTTATTTAGAACCAAAACTAATTGGTGGCAAAATCAATTGCCGTGTTCCACACGACTCTTATTGTCAAGAGAAATGCATCGGGCTCGGAATGTTCATTTAAACCGAACCATGCCTTAATGTAAACAAATATTAAAAACTGACAATCATATGCACTTTGTTTAAAATAGCAGCACCATCTGGTGCAAAGTGGGATAATCCTTGCCTCTGTGCCCTTCATAGCATTTTTACTGTCAGTCTCAGTAGTTAAGATTATATGTTTTCTAGGGGGCAGGACCAGGATGAGGACATTTTGCAAGTTGAAAGCTTGCTTATAAGAAAGGAGAATGCATCCACAGCCAGCTTAAAATAAAACTTTCTGAAGGATGATTCCATTGACCAGTCCCCTGACCTTATTTGATCTTCCAGCCTCCCACAACGCAGAAAACCTTGGAGGCCATAGTCCCTCTTATCGAATGAGTCTCAAAATGGGAGATATCCTCGTCCTCCTCAAGCATAATTCACCTGATCATGTTGCTAGAGTAAGTAATAAAATAGGACAAAACCGTTTCTAGACGGAAATTATAGAAATCATTTGCTTGCCAGTCTTTTATGGCTTCATATTTGCAGAGAGACATCAGCTTTCACAAATAGTCTAGAAAAGAAGGGTTCAAAATTGAGTATTTGAAGTCTTACAATGTTAAATGCTACCCCATCTGTAATAAACATCCTGCTGACTAGATCCAGTACCTGCACATTAAACACCTGTCGACCTACCATGCTACTAAGTACAAGCACTTGCAAACTTTGGTTAAATCTCTTTTCTTTAAAGATCCTGATTCATGGGCCATGGTAAAATAATGGAAGTACTCTTTTCTCTTCCCACACCTGAGTATACCAAGGCTGGACAGACTTTTTATTCGAATGGACATTTGCCCATCGGGTTGAAGCCCTTGGAATCTAGTTTTCAAAATCCAAGGCCGGCCCTGGTGCCACAGTCATTTTTTTCCTATATCCCAGGGGTTCAGTGCAGCAGCAAAGGCAAGGCTTTAAAGAGCTAATTTTTGCCTGAATATTTTGGGTTCCCCCGTCCAGCACTGGAGCAATACCTATCCTACATTGTAGTCAAGTCTCCTCTACCCACCTTCAGCAGTCTACACAGCAATGGGGGCTCCTCAACCAGTGACCATTAACCTGAATGTGAGCAAATAGATTAACCTGCTGGGCATACCTAACCCAGCTAGCTTGCAAAGAAACTAAAGATATGATCAAATCCTGCTCCTGTGGAATCCCCAGTTCATTCCATACACCTCTATTAATTGGACAGGTACGACCTTTGCAGCCTCTGAATCCATTATCTAGCTTTCATATTTTGACTACTGAAATTTCATTCTAGAGTCAAAGATCTAGCGTGAAGGAATCCCAATAGTACCACCAGGCCCGCAAATTCTGCAATGCTTGTTTCTGATCTCTTGCATTCTGTATGTATCCGGAGTTCCAATCTGGCACCAGATTCTTCTTTCCTGGAAGTTACTCTTCTCTCAATGCGATTTCCAGGGCTAGGTAACAATGCCAGATATCTTTGCCCTTTAACACCATCATTTTATATGACAATTCAGCTTTTCTTTTTACCACCTTTCAGTTGCAGCACTAGCCCCACAGTTAATGTCCAGCTGTAGAAGGCTAGACAATTATCTCCTCCCCCTTCCAAGCTTCAATGTTGCCCATGTGTCTAAATCAGTCTCTTGGCCTCTTCCATCAGTTGTAGCATGTTGAATGTCACGCCCTTCCTCACATGGAAGCTTTCAGCCTTTAGAGTGGCCTTACTGCCTGTCTCTTGGAAAGATGGCCTAAATTTAAGAGATCCTCAAACCTGGTTAGCAGACAGATGTGTCTTTCACCAGTAAACTGCGGTTCTGTCTATTCACCACTTTGACCATGGTTAAGCTTTTTCAGTGCAGTGATGAGCCTGCAGGAAGATCATATTCAGACAGATTTAAATATCATTGTTGTGATCACAAAATCTTAAACCTTGTAGTACGTCGAATCCTAAGGCTCTTGAACCATTATCTGGCTATACTCATTTATTTTGAGTATCATTCCACTGACTCTTTAAAAAAAAAAAAAAAAGAAATGCATTTAATCATCTACAGAAGTATGGTGAAGCACTGTGGGCTGCTGCCAGCCTGAAGGATAAAGCTGCGAATGACAACATTTGTCCTTACAAATAAATTGGAGCAACTTCGAATGGACCAAAAATAGAAATCCACCAGGATTTCTTTGAGAAGACTGAGACTCCTCAATTTGCAAAGTCTGTTAACCAGCCACTTTTTGAAGTCCCACAGGTTGATCACTATGTTCCTGGTTTCTTTTCTCCACACCAAAAAGATTTCTGCTGAAATTCTGAGATTGAGAAATCACTCCAGCAGTAAACACTTCCTGTTTGAAGCTCATGATCAACTTGTTTAAAAAACTGGTCCCCTAACACAATTGCAGTGGCGATGGGGACACCCTTGAGATGAAGTCCCATAGAACTCTTTATGGAATCTAATAACTGTTTGGAGCACCAGAGTATCCCCCACTATCCATGTCAAATTGTGACTGGACGAGGCTGGATAATCCCCAGCCTTAATAGAGGTATAATCCACACCTTCATATCTATTTGTTGTTTTCTTACCTCAGAACTTCCCCTCTAGCTCCATGTGCAAGCACTTATGATTGTAAAGAAATCCTGGAATGTCTGGCATCCTGCCATGGATTGCTTTTCTAAAGCCCTTGGGCCCATTCGAAGCCCTAGAAGCCCACTTGGCGGCACCCACACTGCAAACACCTTTGGTCCAGCCATTTTCCTAATAGAAACCTGGGTCTTGCCAATGATGAATGTCCTTAAAAATGTGAAAAGCTTATTAATGAAGGTCTCCTAAAATAAAAGTGGTCTCAGCAGTGAGGCCCTCCAAAAGAAGAATGGTTGCTTAGTTTGGGTCTAGTTTTATTCACAGGGATCTTATCTTTTTGTAGACAATGTTCCATATGTGATTCCTAGCAAAAGCATGTCGCCCTCTAACCCAATCTGCTATGTTCTTGTGGAAGATGGAACTGGCTAAGGCCTGGGGTGCTTCAGCCGCATCCAGAATTTTAGTCCGACTGCCTGGCACATCCAAGAGTTTTTGTCCTGGCAGGATTTCCAGAAAGAGTCTGTGCTCTTTTGGCAGTGGTTCCTTACTTTAGTGATGTAGTCCTCTGCTGATCGATCCAGGCTAAAAACCCACATTCTGTTCCTGTAAGGGTCAAGGGCACACTGTAACCTCTTTGTGCATGGTTTTATGCACTCTGCTGCACATAAAAATGTTGCCTCATTTATTGGAGCAGTTTGATGACCCTAGAGTGATAATTAACATTTGGACTGAACATGTCCCTCGTCAGTCACCCTCTCTTAAGTCTTTCCATAAGTTAGTGGCTCCTCTGCCACACCCTCACTGAATTATGGTCTTTGAGAAGTCACTATGATCTGTCACAACTACAATCTTGCTCTGATTCTCCCGAAGGGCTGCTCTTGATTAGAATTGTGACATTTGGGAGTCAGAAATCAGAAATTGAGTGCTGTACTTCCACTTTACATCAGTTAATGCCTCTTTGATATGTGCGGTTTGGGACACATTGTTCCCATTCACTGGCCAAGACCGTATCAAAATGTAAATCACAACTCCGCAAGAGGTAGGTGGATGGGCCAAAGTGGGCTGGTTGGCAGGACTCAAAGCAATATTCAAGGTAATTTGCAGGCAAAAGCCTATATAACACAGTACAGTGAACACTAATTGTGCACAGTGCAGTTCATTCTGCAATAGTCCTCCAGCTGCTCTGGACTTCTGCTAAGTGTCTTCTTGTAGAGAAGAAACATGTTCATGCTTGCACTGCCACCTGGTGGCAGATGAACCACATTGTACAGCAGAAAGAGCACTAATTGAACAAAGCAAGAACGTGAGCGGTAAAGTGATCGGTCTTCTGAAGCACAGAGGATTCATAAAGAGCTGAGCATTCTTGGCTGCTGAACAGCCAGATAACTGATAAGAATACCCTTGTGCTTTAGGGCTGGTTTAGAATTGTCAGTTAAATTGTTAGTCCCATTATTTTGGGCTTAATGCACCAAAATGTTTTTATATTAACAAAGCTTGTGAACCAGACTTTGCAACAGAAAAACACAATTCCCCTTTGCACAATATCCTTGTATGAGTTGGAAATTGGTTTCAACTCCTAAAAGTGGTTTTATAGCTTTTTCCAAATTGCAGACAGGCGTGAAAGAGGCTTTCACTTGTTTTCATGTAGCAATGGAATGGGTCAATGGACTGTGACATATGGTGTTGTCCCAAACCATTGCACAGCTAGCACCTCTTAAGTTGGGATGTTAACTAGTCCATAAAGTGGAAGATTTGGTGATAATGTTTGACATGGGGGACGCAGGGGGTGGTCATGCAGGTCACTTCCTTGCTTTCCAGTTCTCACCCACTTCCCAACGTTTTCCCAAACAGGAAACATGTTTTTAGTTTTAAATGAGAACTTGTATCTTTATTAGACGTGGTAAAGTAAATGCATGGATGTCTTTCATCTGTATCTTGTGAGCCACCTTCCTCTGCGATTCACAGGTCATTGTAAAATGAAAATTGCCTCCTTAATATTCATTGGGCTGGGTGTTTTGTGAACAGGCAATGTTGCCTTTTAGTACATACATTACAACTCAAAGCAGTTGGTGTGGCATTTTGCTCATCCCTGGATTCAGAGCAGTGGTAGTTCCTCAGTTCCCATACTTCCAGTTAGTAGCAGAAATGTTTTTTTGTGTTTTTTTCTTGGTCCTCATTTTCCACTATGATTTAAAGAGTTAAGAGCGACACGCTGCCACAGAAATCCTTGTAGGGACCGCTAGATAGCATGAGCGTCTCCCAACAGCAATGTCATTTTCTCAAAGCCCCACACTCAAGAGAAACCATCAGAATGTGAAGTTGCTGCCATCGTACCCCATCCTCCAGAATCGGTCCGGGATACCTTGGTTCACCAGACAAAGCAGGGAATTAAAACCACAGCAGCATAATCATTGACCCATGGTGGGGGAAACCCCACAGTCAATTTCCTTGTTGATCCCATTTCAACAAGTTCAAAAAAGCTCTTTTCTCCCGATTTCCAGACCTAACCAAATCCAACTTTGACACTTGCAAGACAGAGGCTCGCCAGTCCAGAAGGGAAGGTGGTGTTTAATTCTTCCATTTTTTACAGATTACCCATCTAGCCAGTAGAATGGAATAGAAAATAAGATTTTTGGCTGGACTTCGGACCTCATCCGTGACCCCAAAAATAACATGAGGCAGGCTAATCAAAACTTGAAAACCCAAGGAAGCCGAAAGTAAAACACAAATGTTGTCCCAAAATGAAGACAAAAAGGGACACTCATAAAACATATGAGCATCAGAGGCAGCTATCAGACCACATCTGGCGCATGCCACTGGGGAGTCTTTGGAAAATTTAGACAGTCTATGTTGAGAATAGTAAGCTCTATGAAGAGTGAAGATATGATTCCTCCGAAGTCAAGCAGGTTTGACAATATCCCACAGCACTTTGAATGATGCAACCCACAGATTTTCTGGGTTATGGCCCACCAAGGAAGAACCCCATAACTTATCCGGCAGCTGAATTCGCCATCCACTTCATCAAGGATTAAATTGTACCATAAAGAAATCTCCTTTCCAACTGGTGGTTTATCAAGTAGTATGGTCTCAAGCTGACAATCCCCACCTAGAGGGAGACTACTCCTAAATGAGGTGTATGAATGAGCCCAGCTAACAATCTGGAGGTATTTAAACCTGGAAAGGTTTAAGCCAGCTTTATCCTTAAGAGATTCCCATGGTATCAAAATACCTTCCACAAACAAGTCCCCCCAAACTTCCAGTCCTACAACTCTCAAGGGCACTGCCAGACCATCTACCAGACACCCTGGGGTTCCAGGGGAATCCCATAGTGGTGACCTGCTAGAAAAATACCCCAATTTTATGAAGCTTCTGAGTTTAGCCCAAGTTTTCACTAACCCCTGCAATACCTTCAGCGTTCTCTTCTTAAAAAATTTGGGGTCTCCAAATTTAAACAAGAAGCAGATTTGTGCTACATTCTCCCCACGCAGTAATGCGGAAAACATGCATCCAATGCCAAAGTCTGTGGGCATCTTTAATAACATTCGAGCATGAGAAAGTGGAAATGCCCAAGCATATATTTGGAGGTCTGGAGCTGCTAGGCCACCCTTTTCCCTGCGAAAAGTTTTTTCCAGGCAATTCTTGGGATATGTTTATCCCAAATAAAAGATCTAATATCACTCTGTAATTTTGACAAAAGTAATGGTTCAAAAAAGAGAGGGATGGTATTAAATAAAAAAGAAACCTTTGGTAGAATAGTCATCTTTATCAGATTTATTCTTACCAAAATAGACAAAGAAAGCTGTGCCCAAGATCGCATTAATCTACGGCAATCCTTTGCTACATTAAGTCTAAGATAACACAAATTTGGACTAGGCTGAACCCCAGTCCCAAGATCATTATCATTCCAAACCATCATCTCCGTTTTCAAGGTATTAACCTCGTAACCAAAGACCTCACCGAAATCCAAAGCTAACTTAATCACAGAAGGGAGGGCTGTACGTATTTCTGAAGAGAAGATTAGGATGTCATTGGCGTACAGGGCTACCTTCCTCTCCCATCCTCTATACTTAAAGGGCTTGATGTTACTGTCGTCCCTCAATCGTTGGGAAAAAGGTTCAATTTTCAAGTCAAATAGCAGAGGGGAGAGAGGGCATCCCTGACGTGTTCCCCTAGAGATGGCAAACGGATCCGACAATTCTCCATGCACCAGCAGGCAAGCTGTGGGATTATGATAAAGTAGCCTAACTGCTCGACGGAAACCATCCCCGATGTTAAATTTAGCCAAGACCCCGACAGGTATGACCAATTCACCCTGTTGAAGGCCTTGGTAGCGTCGAGCGTCAAGACAGCCAAGGGGAGAGCGTCGGTTGTTGCCATATCGATAGCCCCTATCAAGTCATAAGACAGTTCATAAAGCTGACGACCCTTGATAAATTCTTTCTGATCTTGATGTAAGATGTCAGCTGCTACTCCCCCAAATCTTTTTGCCAAGACCGTCGCAAAGATTTTATAATCGACATTTAAGATCGAAATTGGTCTATATGACCCACAACACGACGCTGGTTTCCCTGGCTTTAAGATAAACGTTATGGATGCGCTGTCCCAAGAGATAGGGGGTGGCAAGCCTTCCTGAAGGATCTGATTAAATAATATAGTAAGGAAGGGGACAATTGCCTGTTCCAAAGCCCGATAGATTTCAGCCGGAAGACCGTCAGGTCCAGCCACCTTCCCCTTCTTGCTACTTAAGATAGCTGCTCGGACCTCCTCCTCCGTAATAGTACTATTAAGAGAAGTACGTTGTTCTGAGGTCAATGTGGGAAGGGTGATCCCACTCAGCCAATCCTCAATACGGTCTAATTCTATTTGTTTATCTTCTTGATAGATGGTTTGAAAAAATTCTCGAAAAATACTTCTAATGTCAGCACCCGCAGTGTAAGCCGCATTATTATGAGTAATAGAATCTGTTATTCCGGACCTGGTCAGTTTTGGCCTTCCAGGCCAATAGTTTCCCCGCCCCTTCTCCATACTGAAAGTGGGCTATTTTGCTAGCCACCCACTTTTCGAGAATACGGGCATTCAAAACTGAGCCCAACTGTCCCTTTAATGAAAGAAATTTATTCTGCAAGACCTGTTGGACATCGCCAGACGAAGCTGTATTCAGATGGATTTCAGCTTGTATCTCAACCAACTCCACCTCAATGGATGCTACCTCTTCTCTATAGAGTTTCCTCCTGTATGAAACTTTATTGGTGAGAAGGCCCCTTAAGAAGGCCTTAAATGCGTCCCTGATGAGGCAGATCCGATGTTATTATTCATAAAGTATTGAGCTTCATTTATAAGAAAGGCAATGTCATTCGATGATGAAAGCGATGAGCGGTCATATGACCAAAATCTAGGTGAAGTTTTAGGGAGACCAACAAGATCCATAAAGACAGCTGAAAGGTCTGATAAGTGGGAGGGAAGGTAATAAATGGTCTTGACTAAATCAGCCAGTTTCTGACTGATTAAAATAAAATCAATTCTCGATTGATGGTGGTATTTGTTATTACGAAAAGAAATGCCCTGACCCGACCTAATTCTCCAAATGTTCAAATAGCCATACTGCTTCATGGTGTTAAGTAAGAAGGCCCTGGTTTTAGAAAGAGTCAGAGGCCGGCTATTAGAAGGTTTGTCAAGAACAGGGTCCAGGACTATATTAAAATCCCCAGCAAAGATAATCCGCTCCGGGAAAGATAATAAATGAGAAAAAATAGACTTCAAAACAGACGGATCGTCCTGATTGGGCCCATAATAACCCAGAATAATGAACTGAACTCCTGCGACGGTTACCGTTACTATGACCCATCTGCCACCTGGGTCTACTAGTTTAGAGACTAGTTGTGCTTTTAATGGTTTCTTAAAGATAATCGTCACACCCCTGATGTTCATAGGCTGCGTTGTTGAAACACTGAAGTTTTTTTCGTCAAGGTGTGCATTTCAGACTCAATAAGATGCGTCTCCTGGAGAACAATGACCTGCGCATCAGAGTCCCGCAAATATTGCATAATCTTATCCCCAGTTGGTCTGGTGCCTAGGCCTTTGATGATCCAGGAGAGAATTCTCAAGCTATTCATTGAAAGCAAAACCATCCACCCTCATACCTTCCATTAACAAGAAAACTAGCTTGACCATCCAAAATTGCGGTACCATTGCATCACAAAAAAACGCTGCTCACTAAAAATAATTTATATCAAGCAGAAAACGAGGACTTTTTTATATTTTCTCCCTTGCCACACCCACCCACTTTCCCAGTGCCCTAAACTATACCCCCGCCCCCATGGGAAACCCTTGCTCTATCTATCCGGAACAAGTCCAGAAGATAGTGCCCCCATCCAGAAGCTCCCGTCAAACGTCTAATTAGTACAAGCCAGAGACAGCGGAATAGGTGAAATAAGTGAAATCCCAATCCATAGATAATCACCCCAAGCCACTAAGTCAACTTTTAAGTGTTGGTAAATGAATTATAAAAAGGCAGTATGGCCCTCATCACCCTTTTCTGGTACTATTTACATATTCTGTAATCATTTTTTTCTTTCTTTCCTTTGTTTTCATTATCTACCCCCCAAAGAGAAAGTAGATGGATAGAACTAAATAGGTACACAACATTCTAAAAAAGTTTTAATGTTTGTGCTAGCATGTGAGTCCTAGCTTAACCAGAGGGCCCTTTCTCATTCCCCAAAGCCATCAATAGCTCATCTGCTGCCTGCACAGATCTAAAAGTATGCATCTTATTATTATGCATGATTTTCAATGTAGCAGGGAACTTAAGTTGTGCCACTGCCCCTAACTTTCTGAATGTGTCAAGCCTTCTCCCAAACTCCCATTGTTTGTCCAAGGTAGCCCTGGATAAATCAGACCTAATCTGAAAGTTGAACCCCATCCCACTCGAAGATTTCTGCCTCAGAGCTAAATTGAGGATTGTTTCCTTAAGAGTGTAGGTATGGAAGTTTACAAGAATCTTCTTAGGTTTAGACCTTTGTGGGTTCTTTCTAAAGGGGTCCCTGCGAATACGTTGAATATCTATAGCTAGGTTTCAGCTGATTGGTCTAGGCTTAAGGCTTCCTTTAGTAGTAAGATGACATATTGTTTAATATCCGCACCCTCACTCCCATCCGGAACATTAAGAATGCAAATGTTACTACGCCTAGCGTTGTTTTCCAGCGATTCCATTCTTTCGGATAACATAAGATCTTCCTTTTTGAGCTTGGCAATGTCATCCTTCGCTTGATCAAGGTATAGAGAGAGGCCGGCCACTGTTTCTTTGAGTACCCTTGTTCTGGAGGTAGGACCATCGATCTTATTTTCAAGCGATTCACAAAAATTCCTAATCTCCAACTGGTTTGCAGTTGACCCATCAAAACCCTTTTTAATGTCAGCGGACAATGAAGAGAACATAAGCTGCAGAGAGGAGGCCATCAGACTATTGTCTCCCTCAGGAATGTTGTTGAAAAGCGTGGCCATACAACCCTGTACCATGTTATGTTATGTTATGTGATAACGTTCTTGTATAGCGCATGGCTACTCGAAAAGAGTGTCCCGGCGCTTTCCACCTGCAACTCAGAATAAAAATAACACAACACAGCAAAAAGAATAAGAAAAGAACTGAAACAGAAACAATAACAACCTAAGGATTAAAAAGCCAGGTCTTCAAGCTCTTCCTGAACTGGAGCAAATTGGCAGTGCTGCGCAGCGAGAGAGGTAGCGAGTTCCACAGCTGGAGAGCTTTGCAGCTGAAAGAGCGCCCTCCCGCGCGGGCCTTCCTCACCCGAGGAACCACCGATTTAAAAAGGGTTTCCGAACGCAAGGAGCGGACTGGTCGATAAAAGGCCAGTCTCCTCCGCAGGTATCCAGCCCCTGATCCAAACAGAGCTTTGTGCTCAAAGTCAGGGATTTGAACTGGATCTGCTTCCGGATAGGCAGCCAGTGTAGCGCCAGTAGCAGCCCGGAGGCTCGGGCTCGTCTATGCAGGCCAAAAATAGCCCGGGTGGCAGAGTTCTGTACCACCTGTAGGCGCTGAACTAAGTAATCAGGGAGGCCGAGAAAGAGGGCATTAGCATAGTCTAGCCTAGAGCCAACGAGAGCCTGCACAGTAATACGCCTGTGCTCCTCAGACAACAGGGGCAGGAATTTACAGAGCATTCTCAAAATTCCATAACAGGTGCCAGCCAGACCCAGAATATGTGTTCTCAGCGACAGCTGTTTGTCCAGCTTGACACCCAGATTTTTAGCCACCAAAGAAGACTGTGCAGGAGGGCTCATGTCGGACGGCCACCACGGCACCCACACGGGAACCCTTGTGGGTTCCCGTGTAGTCCCTGTAACTCACCCTCTATCGCTACCTCTATAGATATCTCTCTAGATGTCTCTGTATCTGGCTCATTTGAGATATCCAACAAAGGGGGCAACTGTAAGGATGGCTGTGGAGTTGACAGTACGGGTGCAGAAATCTGTAACTCTGCCTCCCCTTTCTTTTCCAAAGTAGCCTCTGCTTCCCCTTTCTTTTCCAAAGTAGCCTCTGCTTCTATAAAAAAAAACACTCCATTCATATTGCTAGTGACAGGAGACTTAAGTACTGAAGATGGCGCCACAAGATCCCCAGAAGAAGGGGAAGACCTCGACGTTCCAGGACCAGATGTAGCACGATCCCCTGGCAGATCTAACACTTGGGGGACTACCTTAAAATAAGAGCGAAGGGATGGTGTAATCTTGGGACCGAGTTAAACAGTAGCCTTAAGCCCCCTTACTACTTTACAAACTTTAGAATGTTTGGCTCTGACCTCCGCACATAAAAACGTAGATTTTTTCTTTTTTTTAGTCCGTCAGATCAGGACTTGATTTTGGCTTTGGGGCTACTTCCTTGCTGTTTAATCCAGAAGCGACAGCAGAACCGAAATTTTCCCCCCCTTAACCTCCTTTCCCTTTGATCCGCGCTTGCCTCTTCTCTTTGTGGACTCCAATACAGGTGCCACCAGAACGCAAGAAACATTGACCTCACCGGATTGTCCAGCAGAATGACCAGCTTCCACCTCCTCTGACCGCTGTGAGGGTGACTCCTCAGCCTCAAATGCATCCTCTTCCTCCGTTGTCGCTCTAAGGGCTCCTCCATCCCCAGCGACCCAGCAGCAATACTGCAGGTGCCTTGGAGGAGACTACGGAGCCTTCTACCCCTTCTAAGCTCCAGGGCTGCCTGTGACCAATGCCACAAACCCGGCGGAGGGGACGACCTCGGCAGGCACAGCAAACCCAGCAGACTCAACGGCGGCCAATTGAGTGGAGACAGACACAACCCCTCCAAGAGCATGGGGAATGGAGAACGGTGGAGAACGCCGACAAATAGGTATAAAAAAAAAAGAAAGGCAGCCCGCTAACAATGCGGTAGTTTTACAAAAGACATAACTCAATGTCCATGTATGGGAGGGCCAAAGATACGATCACCAAAACCGCATCTCTAGCATGTTGATTCCGTGACGGGAGCCCGAGCTCTGAGCACCGCGGTAGCTCAGCTTGCTGCCGCCATGTTTCCCCGTCTGGAGCTTGGGCGCAGAAATGTATTTTGATTCAATGTTGTTTTGGGCTGCTGAGATGTACCATAGAAAAATGTCTAATCCTTACTTTTGGGTTCTGCTATAAAATATCACATTGCCAGTTTGTTCTCTTGCCCTCTATGTGCATAGGCATAACAAGTGGTTTAGCATTTGTTTTTATTTCACTGTGACTGAAACTAATGCTTCTTTTCCTTTGCAGTGCTTGTTTTAGATTGTTTAATTTAAAATGTTTTATTTGTATTCATTTTCTGCAGTGCCTTTTTCTTGTTTAGACTAATCTGTCTTAACTTTCTTTCCCACAAATGATTGTGGCTCGAGGAGGCTGTGGTCTGGTGTGACTAGCTGATATTCTACTATAAAATATCTGATTTTATCATCAATGTCTACAGCAGGTTCATGTATACATGTGAAAGGATGTTCCTCTCATTCCTGCCTCTCCTACCCATTTAAACCAGTCTCAAGGTATACCACTAACGCCTTTTTTTGACAGAATGCCTATTCCGCTTTTTTGTGTTGAGTATGAAGCATTGAGAGTTCATGCTAAATTAAGTAGCAGCGATTTGAAAAAGACTACAGTCCATTACATTAAAAGTAATTGCTGTTGTGTGACTATTTAAATATAAATTCAATCCAAACGCTATATTTCTTAAATTAAGTTAAGAATTTTTAACAGTGTTATAAGTTTGGAGGTTAGTTTAGATGTCTTTTCCTTTTGTTAAAGCAAATGGGGAAAAACTGTAACAGAAAAATGAAATTTCTTGTGACCAAATCAAGCCCACCTTTCGTTTTTTGGCTTTAGTGTTTGATAATTGTTTTGAGCTTTTGTTTAATTGATTTAATTAATTTGTAAAATGGTGTGTTTAGCAATAATCACTAACCAAGGATGGCTAGAAAACCACAGTTTATGGTTTCACTTATTTGCACTGCCTTAATTCTCAACATGTAAGCGTTGCAGCGCTATGTCCGTTATATTTTTTACATAATGTTACATATGTCCCAAAAGAGTGTAATCTCACATCTGAAGTGCCCCGCCCTTGCCTAATTTACTAGCTGATTGCAGCATTCTCATCATAATTCTAGAGTAACTCTACCATTCATTGACATTTTGCAATCCATGGCAATCTACGTTAACTGAACTTAATCACCCCTCAGCCATGGCAGAAACCATACATCGTTGGAACAGTTCTTGAACATCAGCCAGGAGAAGCTAATCAGTCTCATGACAGTATTCTGTGGCCTCAAGGTCATTGGAGGAAGGTTTTGGTGCTTAGCCAAAACTTGATCTAATAATTTCAGGGAGAGATTTGGCCTTGTGAGCTAAATGTTGTCATTGTTGCTATGAGGTGCAACAATGATAGCCTGGTATTTGAAAACAAATATTCTCAAAAAGCCTTTCTTTAAGGCACCCACCATTCGTCTTTATTCACCACCAACACATCAGCCCATTGGTTAAATTTTAGAGGACTGGCATCTTTACATCAGTATTCTGGAGATACTGATCCTGTAGCCTTGAAGTCCCTCTCTGTCTTCAAAGGAATGTGATGCTGGTTTATACACTGATGCCAATATGAGGTTCATGAGATCATTTGCCGCTTAGGAACTCAGGGAAGGTTAGATGCCTTTCTCTCAAGCACATTGTTTTTAAATCATTAATATTTTTTTGTGCAATTTTCTGTTCCCACTTAGAATACTTTATTTTTTTGCCGCTTATTTACTTGTATATTTTAACGAGTCATTGTTCATTTGCCAAGTTGTGCTGACGCCTGCAGTTCGGTGCTGTCCCCGGTCCGCCGCGGCATGTCGTTTGTGCGGAGGGATGAGGTACCGCTAATCTTTCCTTTAGCCATACTCCGAGGTCGCGTTCTAGTTGTTGCTGACCTCTCACGCCCACTTCCACCGGTACAAAACCACGCTGCCTGTTGTCACCCACATCTTATTCTCCTCATTTGTATACACCTGGTGATCCCTTTATCTATGGCCATTTTACAGTATACTAGTAAGGAGCTTCACTCCTTGAACAGTCTCCTCCACTCTGGATCAAATACTAATCCTCCCCCGATAGTGGACACCAGTGGGAGAAATTAGTATATCCTTTACAATAACGGGTCAAAATAGACCACAAAATAAGGACCCAAAGCTTCATCACAATAACACAAGCGGATTATACTGCAACGCTCGATCCCTCCCTAAACATGCCTTAGAAGTATGGACTGTGCTGGACTATGAGAAACCAGATCTTTTTTTTTTATAACGGAGACTTGGCTTCAAGAAACCTCTACTGTAGACATCGCTCTAGCTATCCCCCAGGACTACAAGCTGAGCAGAGTGGATAGAAATGACAAGAGGGATTGGGGCCTTGCCATTGCATTCAGAGATAATATGAAACTCGCTATAATTGATTCTCTTAGTGCAGACTGGGTAGAAATCTGTATTTTTAAAATTAATAGCCTATCCAAGGTATCCTGGAAGGGAGCCATACTTTTTGATCCACCTCTGCCTGTTCTGTGGACAGACCATTATCTGTTGAAATTTAACATATCAACAACCTCTATTCGTCAAACAGACGTTGCATTAGAACCAAGATGGAATAGACCCTGGAATAAAATAAATTTTAATCTTTTTCCTCACATTTTATCATTCCCCCGATGTTCAATGCTAACCACCCCAACGAGGTAGCCAAATTGCTAGACACTGAAAATATGTCGGGCCCTAGATAAAATTTCGCCAATGAAAAAAGCTAAACGTTCTAATAAATCCTCACCCTGGTTCACTCCAGATCTGAAAATCGATAAATTAGCGACTAGAAAGGCTGGACGTAAATGGAGACACTCAAAAGCCTCACAGATCGTAATGATTACAAAATGTCACATAGGCGTAATTTAGCTCATATCGCGTATGCAAAAAATCAGATTCTAAATGAATTTACGAAACCTGCATCCATGCAGCCCCAAACAGCAATGTCACAGGACTGGGTCGACTTGTTATCTACGTTTTTTGTAGATAAAATTGACGGTATTTATAGCCAGTTCGCCCTTAATACTGTTCAATTGCATACTCTGAGATCAGAAGAAAATCGTCCCTTGATGGCCTCTACCCTTAATGAATTCTCTGAGTTCTCTCTGGGGGAAGTTACCCTGGCACAAAAAAAGAGTAAAATCAGGCTCTCCCTCCAATATAGTATCCTCTCTGGATATATAAAAAATCAGTCCCGCTATTATTCCCAGCTTAACCAAGCTTTTTAACCTCTCACTACTACATTCCTCGATACCTACTATGTGGAAGGAGACTATAGACAGACCCATTCTAAAGAAACCCACCTCAGACCCTGAACCGCCAAACAATTACTGACCAATTTCTCTTCTTACCTTGTTTGGCAAAATTCAGGAGTCACTGATACAAGGTGAACTAATAAAACATTTGGAAAAAAATAAGTGCTTGACCCCTCTCAGTCGGGGTTTCCAGCTTTTCATAGCACCAAAATTGCCCTACTTGAAGTGGTACAAAAGGGGGTGGTGATGGACGGAGCATCTGATTCAATCAAACACTCACACCCAGTGAAAAGATCTGGGTTTAATCCAGATCTTTTGACTGGGTATGAGTGTTTGATTGATTCAGATGCTCCGTCCATCACCACCCCCTTTTGTACCGCTTTTGGCCGCCATAAGTGTGGCAGGGTATGCTCAGACGTGAGTCCCTTGCTAACTTTGCCACTGGATTCAAGCAAGCCGGGCTGAAGACTGCTGGAATGCCAGAAACCGGTCCTCGGAAGCTTGTATCCGGTCCAGGGAAGACATGGCTTGGCAGTTCGGTCTGGACTGTTCCCATGAGGCAGAGGGTCAGACTGATTTGCATATAGCCATGTCGGAACTGGGGTGGCAGAGTGGGCTAAAGAAAGGTGATGGATTAAACCCAGATATTTTGACTGGGTATGAGTGTTTGATTGATTCAGATGCTCCGTCCATCACCACCCCCTTTTGTACCGCTACTTGAAGTGGTAGACAGCATCAGACTCTCTCTGGGCAATCTAAGATTGGCCATCTTGGTCCTTTTAGATCTGTCGGCCACCTTCAACACCATCTCCCATTACATTCTTCTGGGCAGCCTAAGAGAGGCGGGTGTAAGAGGTTCGGCATTGGCCTGGTTCAGGTGTTATCTGAGTGAACGTACTTCCAGAGTCCAAATCGGTGCTTTTACTTCCAAGAGTCAATCCATCAACAGGGGCATACCTCGGGGATCTATTTTGAGCCCCACGCTCTTCAACTTGTATGTATTCCCCTTGGCCAAAGTCATCAAGGATCACAGCTTCGACACACTGTCGTATGCCGACAACACACAGGTGTTAATTATTTTGGGACCTGATGTTACCAACACAAAACAAATTTTCCGGAAGTGCATGCTGGATATAAACAAATGGATGTCAACAAACAACCTCCAGTTAAACGCAAACAAATCGGAAGTCGTGCTAGTTTGAAATGCACAGAGGCTGTGGACAAATAGCCCGTAACCTCGGCGTAATGATCGACCACAAACTCTTCATGTGCAATTATGTAAATCAAGTAACGCGTACCTGCTACGGACTATTACACGCCCTTCGCAAAATCTTTAAATGGGTTCCTCTGCCTTCCACCACTGATCCAAGGTTTAATTATTAGTCGCCTGGATTATTGGAATGCTCTATTGGCATCCATAAATGAAGAACTAAAAAAACTTCAGGTTCTACAGAACACAGCAGCAAGACTGGTCTTGAACCTACCCGCTCGCTTCCCCTCCGCACCCAGCCTGAGGACCCTCCACTGGTTGCCAATCAGGAAGCAGATACATTTTAAAATAGGCTGTCTTATTCAAAAGATGTTAAATAGACAGGGCCCCTACTATTTGGCAAACAAATTGAAAAAGTATCCGCCAACACGGACTCTCCGCTCTGCAAATAAACATTTACTAATAGTCCCTAAGGTTCGTACAGTTAAACACGGAGGCAGATCCTTCTTGAAAATAGCCCCAACTCTTTGGAATGCCCTGCCACTACACCTGCGCACCAAGTTAGATCATAAGAAGTTTTGTAGATCCCTCAAGACCTGGCTATTTTAAATCCTACTCCCTTTCAGACCTCTCGCCTGTCCGTTTCCTGAGTCTCAGCAAAGCACTATGAGACCTTTGGGTGATATATGCGCTCTACAAGAATCAGTACATAGACCTAGACCTTTGCTTTGCCAGCTGGCAACAGGCCTGATGGGGGCGGGCTCATACTGATGCAGGTCTCATGCAGTTCCTACTGCCCACCTAGTACTGAAATATGAAATAAGGTCCTCCAGAGTCTTGTTTAACACTAGGTCGGAAACCTTGTGTCATGTGGATTTGCAGCACATGCATGTTCACATAAATCAGTATCTTTGCCAAAATCCACTACAGGAGTGCACATTTAATTTTTTTTTTGGCTCCTTACATGTATGTCTTTTCACCTCACCTTATTATTGACCAGTCATTTCTATTCTTTACTCCTTTATAATCTGTTCAAGCAATGGTGAAGAGGTTGGGGTAGAACTTGGCAAATAAGTATGAACAATTAACATTACCTTTCTAGAAGCTTATGTGTTACTAGTACTTTCTTGTCCTTCAATCCCCACGCCTCCTCTTTATACATATGACCCAACTGTTACAAACCCGTTGTCTGTAGTTGTTAAAGCCAGAAGTAGTGACTTACATTTGAAAAGGAGCTAGTGTGATTAAAGCTTATACATTAATTCATCTTCTAATGCCACATGTTCAAAATGGGAGAGATTAAAAATGCAGAATAACTACAGAAGTGAGTACATTGTTTCACCATGTCAATCGAAATGACAACCAGAGGTTTAAACCTGCTCATCTACATATACTACTAGAAAAATTCTATTAGTATGCCTTCACAAAATCCCAGCACTCTTATTGGCTGTGCTTAATAGATATCCATATACTCATTTGCAAGGTTCATCAAAGACTCCTTTAATACGTGAAAGGGTACTGGATTGACCTATTGCAACATCCTTTGATTCTTCATCTTTCTGATGTTTGCAGCACATCTGCATGTCAGCACTTTTATGCATATTCTTTATTTAAGTTACTTAATGATTGATTCTTATCAAACTTTATAATTGTACATTCTTGATTGACTTCAAAACTCTAGTGTTTTGAGCAATAAATTCATCTTTAATACCACTTATGTCCCCTGTTTAAAAAAAAATGTTGTCCAAACAATTGTCTCTTTGTGATAATAGAATGCCAAACAGTCATCATGTATTTGAGGTTTGAGAACATTTGTAGCATCTTGCAAATAGAGCATTTTCTTAGCAAGATCGAAGCTAAGTGCTCAGACAGGAAAATATTCAAAGAGGTTTGCCATTTCAGCCACCTCACAGTTATGACTTTGCCGGCTTGTAAACCACACATGCTAAATAAAAATATCTCTGCTAGGACCTCTTGTTTGATCGCAAAATTAATTTTGAATACAGGTAGGGTGTCACAGCCATTCACCTTTTGTCCAAAGAGGGCTCATTACCGGCTATTAACATTTGTGACCGAAATTGCATTGCCTGTCTTCATCACACTTGTCCTTTGAGTATAGGTTGACAACATTACGTTGGTGTACATTGTGAATAAATGTGATTGCCTAGCTTTCTGCAAGGATAGGTAGTCAAATCTCAACGTTGGTGCTCAACTGTTGTTGCCATCAATTATGTTTTAGTGAGCAATTTATAGTCGAGTCAAAGAAAGCTTTATTCAATAGCAGGTATCTTAAAATCATTAACATTCATACAATCATCAATAGAAATACGAGTTATCAAATAAGCGACAGTTAAAAATATGCAAATCCATAAACGGAATAAATTCTCATCTCCAAGGGACAGTGAGGACAAACTATTGTAGATAAAAACTTGATGCAACAATACAATTAATTGAGTTCCAACTTGTATGCATGATATTATATAAAGTGACAGTGCAATATAAATAAGCAGACCAATTAAGCTTGAGATAAAACTAATATAAAAACATGCTAATTCATTGGGATGTTCCATGTAAGAATTTAAAGCTTACTATCCAAATACGGCCAAGGTACTTGGCCACGCCACAGGCAAAGAGGGTCCTTGCATCTGACTTCAGAATGCTCAAAGCAACACTATGTTCATGGGTTCCCAATTGGTTGCAGATGGGTTTAAGCCATTTTGTTCAAGCTCTTTTATAGGCGGGGCAAGCAAACATAAGGTGGGGCCACACTCTGTCGGCGCCTTACAGCAGGGGCAATCCGCTGTCGTCTGGAATGGGGCGCTCAACTTTAGTTAGTTCTCGTACCGGGCGTGAACCTACCCCAAACTGCATGAAAAGTGCCCTATCTCGTGGCGTCTTGATAAAATCTAAATATGGTTCTAAGAGAATGCGCTGCTTGTGGAGATAAAATTCTTCCGTAAGCTTTCCCAATCTCGAATTGCTAGGCTCTTGGGCATCAACCCATGCCCAGTAGCGCCTTTTGAGCTCAGCCTTGCTATGTGGAGTTTGGGTATCCCACGACTCCTTGAGGCCAAGATCAAGAAGTGTTTTCTTAACATTAATCAGCGAACTAATTCTTTGGTTGAGTATTTTATAGGCAAACTAACCCACAAGAATTGTAACAGTACCTAGGGACATCAGTACCCGCAGTTTTTGTCATAAGATACTTGTAAGAATGCCCCTCGTCGGCATGATTCATGGGAGCCTTTTTAGACACAACGGCATGCACCCATATTCTGAATTTCCTGATCCATGCCTTATGCTTCCTGCGTGTGTCCAGTCAGCTGCATGATGAAAGTCACAAGTGCAATGTTGCAGTAATTTCTTTTTCTGGAACTTTATTTTTGACCTCACAGTGCTGCTAATATAGATGGAGTTGTCTGTAGCAAGTGGCACTACTCATGCGAAAAAGACATGTCTTATGCTTTGGCGCAAATACCTGTGGTTAGAGGCATAGGTCATGGGCATTGGTCGTGCAATTCATACAAGTGGTAAGTTCAACCGGAATGGACATACTTTCACATCAGAAATGTTAGAGTATTTTATGCTCTAACATTGTATTTATGATGATAGCGTGACAGGGAGCATGCTTTTATGACCATTTATTCAGGACCCAGACTTTTATGTTATTCAGTGGAGGTAAAAGATGTATAACATTTTATTCTATCTGAAAAGTCACTTGCTGGTCGGAGATGTTTTTAAAAAAAAATCATAATGTCTATTCTCCACTGTGTTCCTCATCACTGCTAACCAGCGATAAATAAATTCATACAGCTAGCATAACTAAATTACAGCAGGTACAGGCAGGTTGAAATCTCTATCCAAAATTCTAGATCTTTAAAAATGATGAAAGTTATAGAGAAGAAATTACTGAAGACTACTGCCAACTTTATTTTACAGAAAATTGGCGATAATTAGACAATTCAAATGCCCTTGTTCTGTAGTAGGGGATCTCTGTGTATAGTCATAATCTAGTGAATAGTCCCACTCATATGCGGGGACCCCGGAGCAATAAAAAATAATCTCTTAAGCTGTCTTCTTTGCAGTACTGCATAGACACTTCAGAGAAAATAAAGACAAATAATGCAGCCTATACATGCAAGGCTACACTGTCCAGTACTTCAACTAGAAAGGCAAAGATCGCCATCGAGACGATCGACGTCGAGGCGACCGTCTGTCGAAGAGACGGCCATCGACGCCGAGCAGACGCTCGTCGACGTCAAGGAGACGCTCGTCGACGTCGAAAGGACGTTCAGCTTCGAGGAGGAAGACTAGTCGTTCTAGGACTAGGACGGAGTCCTTGGCTTCAGCGAGCACGCGGTCGCGCGGCGCCGTTGCTCGTCCACGAGGGGGAGGGCCTCTAGATCTCCCCCCTCTGGTCAGAAGAAGAAGAAAAGGAGAGTGGGACAGTCTCCGGGCTCGGAGTACTCTCAAGTCTATTCACCCTCCACAACCTCTTACGCCTCCACCACCTCCGGTTCCTCCTCACCGCCCTCCTCTACCGGCTCCGCCGAGGTCTGTCATTACCTCATTTGCCGACGCTGCCTACGGGGCTTCCACAACCTAGGTTTCTGGCTCGGCATCCACAGCGCCCTTCTTTCCGGCCCGCAGACCGTCCAAGGCCGCGGAGATAGAGGTCTCGCTCAAGGCGGAGAGATAGGTCCAGGAGTCGCCATCGCTCGTCTACAAGGTCCAGACGGTGCCATAGGAGAGACAGATCTAGATCCCGCCACACTGATTCGTCCAGTGCCAGGGACTACTCGCCGACCCTGTCGGACTCCCCTCGGACGAGGGTGTTCCCGATAGACGACATTGTCTCCTTCCAGGAGGTGTTGCTGCGAGGAGCGGCTAAGCTGAGCATCACGCTCACTACGCCCACGCCCTTGACTTGCGTCATTTTCGAGACCCTTCACAAGAAGCAATTGTCTCGCCCCTTGTTGCCGTTGGTGCCAGGGCTGGTGGAACCCGCCATGGAGCTTTTCCTCACCTCTGCGGTTACTAAAGCAGCGCCTTCCAGGCTGCAAAAGAAGTATTGGGCCCCTGACACGGACCCTGCGTTTCTTCGCTTGGACCCTGCTCTGGATTCGGTGATTGTGACGGCGGTGAGGAAGCAACACGCCACCACCCCGTCATCGACAGTGCCTCCTGACAAGGAGAGCCGCTGGACGGATTCGGCAGGCAGGAAGGTCTGCGGGACGGCATCCACGTCTATGAAGGCCGCGAGTGCCTCGGCCTTGTTGGGACGTTATGATCGGTCCCTCTGGGAGTCCCTAACACGGTTCTTGGAACGTCTTCCCCGGGAGGATAGGGAAGATTTCCAAGAAATCCTTAATGAAGGACTGATGGTCTCCAACCAGGTGATCAGTTCGGCTGCGGATTCCTCCCTCCTGGCAGCGCACGGATGTCAACCTGAGGCGTCACCCCTGGCTGCGCCTAACGTCCTTGAAGCCCGAGTCGCAGCAGAGGGTGGGCAATCTACCCTTCTCTGGTGAGACCCTGTTTGGAAAACACGCAGACGAGGAGATGGCCCGTATGAAGGCGGAGGCGGAGACCTTGACAGCTGTCTGATTTGGAGCCGAAGGAACAGAAGACCTTCCGCTCGTTCCAGAGACGGTACGGGGCGCAAGGTAGAGGGCAAGGTCGCCAGGCTGGACAACAGCAGCAGCAGTTCCAGCGGCGCCCGTTCCAAAAGCGCCAGAGGTGCGGTGGTGGTCAGCAGGCTTCATCCGCGACCAAAGGCCCGGCTGGGTCTAGGCCATGAACTGTTACTTCCCCTTCATCCGTTACCCGCTCCGGTGGGGGGGGAAGCATTCAACATTACCTGGCCGAGTGGAGAAACATTACTCAGGACAAGTGGGTGCTGAATATTGTTTGCAATGGATACAGTCTTCGTTTCACCAGCCGCCTCCAGCAATTCCACCGGTCGGCTCACAGTTCCAGCTGCGCGAGCTCCAGGCGGAGGCCGATACCCTGTTAAGAAAAAGGGCGATAGAAGACGCCCCTCTGTCTCAAAGGGGAAAGGGTCTTTACTCGCGCTTCTTCCTAGTACAGAAGGACAAGAACAAGTTCAGGTCCATTTTGGATTTGCGACAAGCAAACAAGTGGATTCGCAGGGAAAAGTTTTGCATGCTGTCTTTGCACCAGATCTATCCTCAGCTGCAGAGGGGAGACTGGCTGTGCGCGATAGATCTGCGAGATGCGTACTTTCATGTGCCCATTGCACGGAAACATCGGAAGTTCCTGCGCCTCCTAGTCGGCACCAATCACTATCAGTACACCGTATTACCGTTTGGACTGAAGTCTGCGCCCAGGACTTTTTCAAAATGCATGGCTGTGGTAGCAGCGCACCTGAGAAAGAACAAGGGGTTTGTCTACCAGTACCTGGACGATTGGTTAATCAAAGCCTCCACCTTCCAGGAAGCGCAGTTGCACTTCAACAGGACGGCCGTCCTGCTGAACAGTCTGGGGTTGCACATAAATCTGTCCAAGTCTGTCCTGATTCCTGTGCAGTGCCTGCAGTACTTGGGAGCCTCCATCAATACGTTGTCGGCAATCGTGTCTCCTTCGGAGGAGAGACGCTTATCCATTCTTCGGAAGGCTCAGGCTCTCATAGCTGCTCCATCTACAACAGTGAGGACGGTGTCTTCTCTACTGGGATCGATGGCCTCTTGTATCTTCCACACACGCGCCTACACATGAGGCCGCTACAGGAATGTTTGGAGGACCAGTGGGACCAGAGGAAAGGGGGTTGGGACGACCGGATTCAGTTGTCTCTTCACTCCCAACAGTCCCTGAGATGGTGGTGCTCGGCAGAGAATCTACTCCGAGGGGTTCCTTTCCACAAGGATATCCCGACTCGGACTATCGTGACGGATGAGTGACTCCTGGGCTGGAGAGCGCATTCAGAACATCTGCAGATCCAAGGACAGTGGTCTTCGGCGGAGTCCACGTATCACATCAATTTCTTGGAACTCAGAGCTGTACACTTGGCACTGAAGGCCTTTCTTCCGTCCTTCCAGACCAGTTCCTTGCTTGTACAGACGGACAATACGACCACGATGTATTATCTCAACAAGCAGGGGGGCTCGAGATCGTGCACACTGTCACAGGAGGCGCAGGCGATCTGGCACTGGCTGCTATCCAGAGGACTGACGATAATGGCAACTCATCTGCCCGGTGTACAGAATGTTAAGGCGGACGCCCTCAGCAGGTTGCTGCAAGAAAACCACGAGTGGGGTCATAAACGACGAGGTGCTCTAAGACTTCTTCGCCGCGTGGGGCACTCCAAACGTTGATCTGTTCGCCACCACCGAAAACAGCAAATGCTGCGACTTTGCCTCGAGGTATTACCAACCGGGGACTCTGGGGAACGCGTTATTGATCAACTGGTCAAACAGCTTCCTGTACGCTTTTCCACCCATTCCCCTTATTCCGGCGGTGCTCATCAAGCTGTCCCAGTCCCGGGCGCGGATGATCCTCATTGCTCCGGAATGGCCAGGCAGTGGTGGTTTCACGGACCTGCTTCATCGCTCGATCCTGCCTCATCGGCGGCTGCCGTGTCGGCCGGACCTTCTCACGAAGTTCGGGGGCAGATGGTGCACCTCAACCTCTCGTTGAGTTTGGCGGCATGGCTCCTGAGATAGTGCAATATGGCCACTTAAATCTTCCTGAGGATTGCATGGACATATTAAAGGAGGCTAAGAGGCCGTCTACTAGGACCTCTTATGCTTACAAATGGAAGAGATTCTGCATCTGGTGCATGTCTAAGAAATATGAACCTACGACCTGCAAGGAGGATGTCATCCTTCCATACCTTCTGCATCTGGTTCAGTCTGGCCTTAATTTCCATTCCATTAAGGTTCATCTGGCTGCATTGACTGCTTACAGAAAATGCCCTTCGCAGACGTCCTTCTTCCAGATCCCTGTGATTAAGGATTTTTTGGAAGGATTGAAGAAGGTGTTCCCTCCGGTTCGACTTCCTTCGCCGGCATGGAAACTGAATGTGGTGCTGTCCAGGCTGATGAAGGAACCTTTCGAGCCTATTCACAAGGCTTCGCTGCAGCACCTGTCTTGGAAGGCGTCGTTCCTCGTGGCCATTACATCGGCCCGCAGGGTGAGTGAGATTCAGGCGTTATGTTGCCAAGAACCTCATACTGTGTTTCATGCTGCTAAGGTTGTTATGCGTACTCACCCTAAGTTCCTTCCCATGGTGATGTCTGATTTTCATGTTAATCGGACAATAACTTTACCAACTTTTTTCCAGAATCCTTCCACTCCAGCGGAAAGGTCTCTTCATTCCCTGGATGTTATAAGGGTGTTGAAATTCTATCTGGATAAGACCAAAGACATTCGCAGGTCCGACCAATTGTTTGTCAACTATGGGTCGGTTAGGACTGGTCTGGCTACTTCGAAGCAATCTATCTCTAGGTGGATTGTGTCTTGTATCCAGCTTTATCAGAAAGCGAATAAGACCTTAGGGGGTAGGCCTAAGGCTCATTCCACCAGGGGCAAAGCAGCCACTACTGCTTTGCTTCGAAATGTTCCCATTGCAGAGATCTGCAAGGCTGCCACTTGGAAGTCGGTTCATACCTTTGCTAAGCCTTACTGTCTGGACTCTGATGCCAGGGCAGATGCTCAGGTCGGACAGCCTTCGCTGCAAAATCTGTTCGCATAATAGTGGTGTTGGGTTTTTTTCTCCACCTCCGGGTTGTTTTTGGATGGGCTTGCCATTCTATTCACTAGATTATGACTATACACAGAGATCCCCTACTACAGAAGTAGTAGTTTCTTACCTGTAACTCCAGTTCTGTAGTAGGGGTATCTCTGTTATAGTCATAAGCGCCCGCCCTCCTCCCCGGTGGAGAAAGTGATGAAATGATGAATTCTACAGGTCTAGCTGATACATCTCCAAAAAGAACTGAAAGTGGAGGGAGTTGCTGTGCATTCTGGGATACCAGGAGAGTTCTGGAACGTTTCCTTAAAGGCACAGTATCTCTTTTTAAGCCACATAATGGCAGCCTATTGGGGCTTGTCTGTCCTGTCCTTCCTCTATCATTCCAAGGATTTGGTGAAGGGGGGGGGGGGGGGGGGAGTGTTCTCCATGGTGAAACCTGGCAGACGGGTCTAAGTGGGATATTTGTGGAATATCCTTGCATTTCTAGTTGAAGTACTGGACAGTGTAGCCTTGCATGTATAGGCTGCATTATGTGTCTTTAATTTTCTCTTAAGTGTCTATGCAGTACTGCAAAGAACACAGCTTAAGAGATTATTTTTGATTGCTCCGGTGTCCCCGCATATGAGCGGGACTATTCACTAAATTATGACTATAACAGAGATATCCCAACTACAGAACTGGAGTTACAGGTAAGAAACTACTCCTTCACTTACAACATTTATGTACGAGCAGGCAGAATAATTTGACGGGGTTCCAGCCTAAATATGGACTTGTTTTTGAGTATTATTGAGCTGTAGAGGGGAGAAGTATACTTTTTCTAGCTAATTTCATTGTTGAGCGCACTAATATTTTGATTTGTACTTGAACAAAGTCTATGAAAATCTTCATCTGAGGATATTTTGTCAGACTATATCAGGGCCCGTATTATACATTCTGCCCCTGGGGCGCGACTGGAATGTGAACCCGCTTTGAGCGCCCCCGGGGCACAATGGTATTACAGAAGAGGCTGCAGAGCCTTATGCATCCTCTTCTGTAATAGATAGCACTGGCACCCATGTTTCACCAGCGCTATCATGAGGTGTTCGCTCATTTGCATGGGGGGGGTGTGAGAAGTTGGCCGGGCATAAGATGTCCACTATTCTAGTGGGTACCTTGCACCAGTCCAAACGACCTTTATTGATGGGTTTAAAACAACCTTTATAGAAAGCTATCCTAGTGGTAGCTGTGGAGAGCAGCCTTCAAGCTAAGTGTAGAATGAATGTAAAGCAGCTTGTTTTACCAGTTTATAATCTCTTGAATGATCAAATGAAAGTACACCACACAAGGTGTATATAAAATATATGTATTTATTCTAAACACAACCCCTCAAGTCTCTTTATGAGGCTAGAGGCAAAAGTACAATACAAGAACTTAAATAACAGTTTACGTTTTGCCCTGGGGCCTCACAAACCATATACTAAAAAAGTGGTATATGAACCACGTAAGAGTTAGAAGTGAGGCTTAGGTCCTGTAGAACCGCTGAGGCAACCAGGAACCGCCTAAGGTAGGGACGCAGGAGACCCATGGGGACGCGTGCAGTGTCTAAACACAGCCGCAAATCACCATTGACTTCTATGGAAAAAGTTTAAGTTAGAGTTTTAACGTTTAAGGACACTTAGGAGTGGACTGCGGTGAAACCCATTTAGAACTAGACACTTTGCGAGTCAAGACCCACGGGAGCACTGAAGTACTCGTGTTACTTCACCCAGGAAAGCCGGGTGCATAGATGTCTTTTTTCGTGTCTGGTTTCGTCGTCATTTCCAATGGAGAGCTGTGAAGACGTGCTGCAGGCGACCAGAGGAAAAGTGTCCGGATGGATCTAAGGGTGGATCAGAGATCTAAAGAACCTGAAAGCAGAGGGGACAGAGTCTGGGTCACTAGCCAGTGACCAGGATGGCGACAGGAAGATGCCAGCCAATGTCTGATGCTTTAAGGTGAAGTAGGTGAAGCTTGACTCTCCAGCCACGAGGTTCAGAAGGCGCCAACGACAACCAGAAACTGGATTTGAGCTGTCCCACGTCGGATGTCGAGTGCTGCAGCGTTGGTATCCGGATTGAACCCAACAACCTTGGCAACAGTAACCCACGCAAGAAGACAAGATTGGCTTCCGTGCAGACCAGCAAGGTCTGGGCGACTCACCCTTTGGAGTTGAGTCAGGGCACGTCTGGAGCAACCTGGAAAACCCAAGAATCAAAGGATTGTCCTTCGTGGGGACCCACTAGCTAACGGACTAGGGATTGCGAAGTAGCCTCGAGCAAAGGATGCAGAAAGCGGACCCACGGAACACTCATGGAGTTGTAGGCATCTAAGCTACGGTGCTCGGGCGAGGGCATCAAATAGCCCAATGTACAACTTCGGGAAACTTTGGGAAGGAGGTGCACTTGCAAAATTGCAGGATGTCAAGGAGTTCCGGTCCCACGTCTCTCGGGATAGCTACAGGTCTCAGCTTTGCTGGGGACTCGTGTCAGCCTCGGAGATGTCTGGAAGTCCGTGTCCTGTGTCGCAGAATCTTCAGGATCCGTCAGGAGCCTTGAAAATGCAGACCGGAAAGATGCTTCTTTGGTGCCTGTTTGAGCAGGGGAGTCACTCCTTGACCCCAAGGGAGATTTCTTCCGTATATCAGTCGATATGGAATGTTGAAGGTCCACAGCGCCAATATGTACCTATAGCTCAGGCCCCTCCATTCCCAGCAGTGTCCGTGGTTACAAACACTGAGGATCCGCTGACTGCGGCGGGGCAACTCCGCTGCCGGACTAGCCGCTATACATCATACACCAAAGGTTGCCCTCTTGGAGTCGCCGCACATGGAAGGTTAATAACGCAAACCTCCACAGGTGGCAAAGGTGACAGCACGCCCCCAGCTCCTCATGAAGCCATACGCGTTCAGTGTTTGTAACCACGGACACTGCTGGGAATGGAGGGGCCTGAGCTACAGATACATGTTGGGGCTGCGGCAGCAACGTTGATCGGACTTCCCACCTAACCGGGATTAATATTGTCAAGACGGAGGTAGCAGCGCACATGCTTTTACGAACTTTTAAGTCTTGGGGCATATTATTGAACTACTATGACCAGAATGCCTGTGGTGACCCACTGGGGCGGGACTTAATATTGAATAAATTTGCTGTGTTCAAACTTACCTGCTTAGTCAGTCTTCAGTGCCAGTGAACCACAGCAGCCCATTGCTCGAAACACGTATGCCTTCATGAGGAGCTGGGGGTGTGCTGTCACCGTTGCCACCTGTGGCGGTATATATATATATGTGTGTATATATATATATATATATATATATATCTCCTTCCTTGAAAAGAGAGAAGCCACAGCGGGGAATCAGGTCGGAGGTAACTGCATTTCGGCGAAAACTGCCTTCTTCAGTGCCAGGTGCGTGTTGCCCGGAGGCGAGCTCCTGATCATATTAATTAGTCATCCTCACCACTGATTGGTTCCACCCTAGCACCGTGATCTCATATGAGTAGGTGTGTCCTTGTGTAGCTGGCCCACCGTGTTGCAGCAGACCACAAGTCCTAGAGTGCCCCTGGATGGTGCTGAGCTAAGCTGGGAACGGGAGTAAACCTGGTGAGGCTTACGGACATTCAGGAGATTTAAAACACTGCCACAGTCCTGAATATAGTTCATAAAAGGCCTCCTTGAGTCCCCACACCGCATGAACCGTGCCACCAGGAATCAATTGCACAAGGCTCCGTATGCCAATGCACCAGTCCCAGTGCGAGGCAAGGTTTCCTCAGCATCTCGTTTCTTTCTTTCCGGATAGCAGGTGAGCTCCAGCCATCCGATACCTCTGAGGATCCGCTGACTGCGGCGGGGCAACTCCGGGGCCGGACTAGCCAGTATACATCATACACCAAAGGTTGCCCTCGTGGAGTCGACGCACATGGAAGGTTGACAACACAAACTGCCACAGGTGGCAACGGTGACCGCACGCCCCCAGCTCCTCATGTATTTAATTGCCATGCAGAATTGGGTATTCGCTATGTGAGCGATTTCATTAGTATTCAACCACTCTTGCTCTGGCATAGAGTTTGGACATCGCCTGATCTCTTTTTAAATAGAAATATCATCAAGAATTGTATGGGGCTGGACAGGGCCACCATGATACCTTGGCTGATGTATATTTGTAAATTTACTAGGGATCTAGGAAGACCCGAGTTTTACCACCATCCTGTTTCATTGTGTAGGATATCAAGGAAGGACTTGAAGCAGTTATGTTGGTATCACGTGGAATCCCTGAGATTAGGAGTGGAGTTAAACAAAAAACTAGTAATACAGCATCAACTCACCCTAGTCTCTTACACTATTCAGCCTTATTTAATTTGGTGTCTTGAGGGCTTTGACCGTTCTTTATTAACAAGATTCAGGTTTGATGTCTTTTTTCGTTTAATCACATTTCCTAAAGTAAACGATTGGGGAAGAAATCTCTGTAAATGTCCGTGCGATAACTTGTCCACCCAATCCACGTTGCATGTAATTTGCTTTTGTAAATTTTACACGGTGGAAAGATCCAGATGGATCAAACCACTTTTAAAAAAACAAGGCACATGGAGACAATGCCGCCCAGCTTTACTGTTTTTAGTATCTTTAAATGATGTAAACTTTGTGGCCGTAATGCTGGGCTTTTTAAAAAGTATTTTAAGGAAAAGCATAACTAATTTTTAAAACATATGTATTTATTCTTAAAACTATATTTGTGTGATTCTTTTGCTTGTCCATGTAATGAACTTGTTGCTTTTATGATTTTATGTACTTTGAAACCGAATAAAGCTTTTTCATTCATTCTGGTCGTGTGCGCCTTCAAAATAGCTTTGGGCATTTGGTGAAAAAAAAAGAAAAAAAAATCTATATATCTATCTCTATATATCTTCTCTCTCTCTCTCTCTCTCTCTCTCTCTCTCTCTCTCTCTCTCTCTCTCTCTCTCTCTCTCTCTCTCTCTCTCTCTCTCTCTCTCTCTCTCTCTCTCTCTCTCTCTCTCTCTCTCTCTCTCTCTCTCTCTCTCTCTCTCTCTCTCTCTCTCTCTCTCTCTCTCTCTCTCGATACGTCACGATGTTTTCGTTCGCAGCAATAGCGCTAACGGGACGCTCACCGGGACGCGCCGCAAGGGCAAAAAAATAACATAAAAAAATATATATATACATATAAAAATAGTATTACATAAATATACAATATAGGATTCATTATAACAAATATTATATTTGATAGCAATAGAAATTTGCTATTAGAAAACGTTGAAATTCACTGAAAAAAACATGTTTGAGGCCCTATATATAGTTAGGAATTAGCATTTACAAAACCTATGAAATTCACTGAAAAAACCATAGGTTTCACACCAGTTATAGTTAGGAATTAGCATTTAAAAAACCTATGAAATTCACTGAAAAAACCATAGGTTTGACACCAGTTATAGTCAGCTGGAAATTTTACTGACATAAAACCATTGAAATTCCCAGGTTATAGTTAGTTGGACTCACTATAACTTGCGCGCCTGCAATGCACTGCTGATGACGTCACATATTACATCACTCATGACATGGTCAGTGACATCACTCATGACATCACTGATGACACCATCCTTGTGACAGAGTGACAGACCTCCGTTCAGTGTAATGTAACCCTTGAAACACATATTCAAAAATAGAAACTAACATTTTCAAAAAAATGGAGATACCCATACCAGTTACAACAACCAATTCAGTAATTCCACCATCTATATACACATCCACTCATTCACCAACAGTTCTATACAGTCACTCATACATATACTCACTCATCATATGTAGTGATACACATATACATCCTGTTACACACTGACAGTCATCCAAAAGTTACTCACACACATACAAATAAACTATTGAACATCCATTTATTTGCATATACAGCTATACACACACTACCACCTTACTTCTAAGGAAACTTACACATACTTACTCTCTTAAACAATCACTTATAGAAACACTTATTTAAACAGGAACTCTTACAATCTCTCACTCTCACATATACTCACTTATATACATCAATACTCACATATACTAGATTAAAACATATGTAGTTACTGATAAAGACACTAGTGAGACAGTCATTCAGTCACTAACACACACATATATACACTCATCCGCCCATACAGTCCTGCACATATGCTGTCTTCAAAACACATACAGTGAGTCAGTCATTGATGCATCTATGTGCTAAGTAATACCCCCACCAAACCATACACACTCTCATACTGATACTAAAAAAACATCTAATAACCCATACACACACACGTAGCTACTCACCAACCCATGCAGCCACTTATACACAGTGATACACTGATACATATATTTAAATATTTAAACATTACTCGCTAATATATGTATTCACTAAGATACACTTAATAAGCCAGTTAACCAATCAATTTTTTAAAAAAAAACATCCATTTAGACACTTATTTAAAAATGTATTCTTCCATCGACCTTTACAAATACATATATAAAACATATTTATTTTTCAGAAAGACACACATTCACTGAATGGTGTCATCAGTGATGTCATGAGTGATGTCACTGACCATGTCATGAGTGATGTAATATGTGACGTCATCAGCAGTACATTGCAGGCGCACAAGTTATAGTGAGTCCAACTAACTATAACGTGGGAATTTCAATGGTTTTATGTCAGTAAAATTTCCAGCTAACTATAACTGGTGTCAAACCTATGGTTTTTTCAGTGAATATATATATACACACACCCACGGGTATACTATATCTAAGTAAGGGGTGTGTACACCACCTTACCCAGGCTGCAAGTGCAGACCTGTGGTGCCTTTTTGGAAGGCTTACCAGGGGTGGCATAATACATGCTTCAGCCCCTGGTAGGCCTCTGGAGTACCTATGCCCTTGGTACCTAAGGTACCATATACTAGGGAATCATAAGGGTGACCCAGTAACCAATCTGTATGTACCTAAAGTACATGCAATCAATTTAGAGAGAGAACAGCTAGGCTGTGGTCCTGATTAGCAGGGCCACAGACAGACTAAAGTCGAAAAACAGGTGAAACACAGCAAAAAGTAGGTGTAACCATAGGAAGCAGATTCCACTCTACTCCAGGTGGCCCCATGCAAATGAGGGAATCGCTTTGGTTCCGTGCTGTATTACCAACATGGGCACAGAGGCAGACATGCTTTTAAGAGGCGCACATGCTTTTAAGAGACAAAAAGGTGGCATACTCTTAGTGCGCCTCCTTGAGACTGCCCTCTGGGGAGGGGATTGAGAGTGGGTCCCATGACTGAACACGACTGCAAAGAGATCTCTAATCCCCCCCCCCCCCCAAAAAAAAAGTACAGGTGGGTGCTGTGTGCACAGTGAAACAGTATTTCACTTGACTGTACTATCCTCAGGGCAGGGCGATTTGGCAGCTGCCCTGGGAATAGCGCATTCATTATAATGTGGCACACTTTCCTTGTTGGCACCTGGCGCACCTTTTGAAAAGTGTGCTGTGGCACAACCAAGTAAAGTGTACCATATTCGTAATACGGCGCCCGGTAGTAAAATGAACTTGAATAATATCTTTCATTTGGTTTACTCACCCACCCTCCTGTGAGAACTTTGTAGTCAGAGGGACTTAAATCATATTTTAACGTGAATTGTGAAACAACAGTTCAGATCATGTTTAGTAACTTGTAACATGGGAATAAGCTTTATTAGTTTGCAGTTAATTACTGTTGATTTCAGTTGCATAATACACTGATGACTTACCTATGAATTGTAATAAGTGGTTTGTCATTTCCGTATGCATTTATTCATGTGTATTTTGTGTCAACTTTATCTGTATTTATCCATATTTATTATGGGTTTTATGAAAAAAGTAAAGCTGAAACTGGTATATCAACATATTTATTTAACCAATAAATATGCAGTCATGCTTGAATGCCTGCCAAGTTTCAGTGAGATGAACTCCCGCAGAAGTAAATCATTGCACTTGTATGAAAATATGCACATTTGGGTATCAACCTGGTGCATAGCTACTGCTGTTCAAACCGCTTTACTAAAAAAAGAAAGGTTCAACCCCCTTACCTATCAATTCAGTTATTTGCCTGGCAGTCATGGCAAAGTCTATTTGGAATCACTCAAAAAGCACCCAAATTCTGTTTGTAGCCACATTTAAAAATGGACAAGAAAATAAATGTTTTTCTGTCTGTATTTATCTGTAAAAATTCAGTCAAATCGAAAAACAGTGAGCCTTCGTTACAAATTACTGCATAGGCAAATAGCTTGTATTTATATCTTGATTTCCTCTGTACTCTAAGAATCAACAATAAGTCTTTGAAGAGAAAGCCGAAAGATTGAAAATGACCTTGCACTGTTGATATTTTATAGTTTGTATAGACTGACCTCTCACTTAAGGCGTGGCTGTGACTGTAAATATTTTTGTTTAACAAACTGTATACATGAAAAATGATCCACTGGGTGATTTTAGATATTTTTGTGAATGTTACCATTTACTGAGTTTAATAGATTAGATCAAAATCCTATTAGGGTGCCACAAGCATGACATTTTAGCTACTGGATAATACATTGCTATACAATGTAGATTCTCCCATTCCACCCTCACATAATTTTACTCTTAGTTTTGAAGTTCATTTTGGTTATATCGAAGCATGGCACCTTGGTAAAATAATGTAATGTTCTGTTTCAAACTGTACATTTGTGATATCTTGAATGGAACAGAGCCCTGTGAATAGTCTCTGTTGTAGGCTATTGATGATCTGCATTTGGAAACCTCGAGGCTGTTTGATTCCTCCTTGTCATGTCTCCTGGTAAACTGAAAGCGAGTTGAACCGCCTCGGTTTGTCAGTTTATGCAACTACATCTCATTGGGTCCACACCCATTTCAAACTAACTCCAAGATCATGCTGTTAAAAAAGGCATTTGTGTCTGTTATATTGCTGATTGAGTAAAAGGTGTGGTAGGATGTCTTGATTCTAATGTATTTATAATGGACCAAATGCAGTGTTTAAAATAGTATATAAGTAGCATGTGTTGGCCGTAGATACATATGCTTAGCATACTCCTTGTGTTGGGCTCGGACATTGTTTTAGTTTGAAAAGTCTTTCGAGTCATGAGGTATAATGACTCCTCCTAAAGTCTGTTTTGTGCATGGTTTTCAGCTCCTTGGTTTGTTTTTCTGAGCCATCCATTTCGGATGTATTTTTCAGAGCTCCCGGATTGAAACTTCTATGTGGTCTCACTGACCCTTCAGTGACTGCTATACGCAAGCACATACAAAACCAGCCGTTTGCTGATTTTGAAGTGAATGAAAAGACTCCTTTCAGCTTCTGCGTCCAGTGTCGTGCGAAATACTCTGGGCCAGATCACCATCGAGTCTGCAACCTCCATCTCCAGACCAAGAGAAATCATTGTGTGGAGCCGAATAGTCTCTTCGGAAATCAGTGAGCCCACACTACGATGCAGGCATGATGAGCGGAAGACGCCCCAACATCTTCGGGAACCAACGGGCACCCCCAAGGCAATCCGGCCTCAAAGCTGAGGCCCTGCGCGTCCATGACGGAGATGTGGAACCCTTCTTCCTCCTGGTAGTAGAGAGGGGTCCGATTCAGACCAAGGGGTGGAGGAAGCACAACATATCTCCTCAACAGGGCACATGCGTACGATGGCGAAAGCCTCAGACACACATCCATCCTAAAGCAAAGGTTCAGAAAGAGGCTTACGGAACTCCGGAGCAGACAATTGTCTCTCTATCCTAGCAAGCCTCCAAGGCAACCTACAAGACTAAGGCACAGACTCCTTCGAAGTCAATCCAGTGTTAGAGCCGGTTGTGAGAAGTTGGCCTGATATATGATGCTCACTAGTTCTAGTGATCACCTTGTATCAGTCCAAACAACCCTTATGGTGATTGGTTGTAAGTCAACCTTATAGACCAGCTATCCTAATGGTAGCATGGACAAAGCAGTCTTAGTCTAAACTCTTTTGGCATGTGAAGCCAGCTGTTTTACCACATATAACCCCTTGAAGACCAGATGAAAGGACACCACACAGGTTGTTATGAAAATAAACAATATATTTATTACTAACAAACACCTCTGAACTCTTTATGAGATCAGAGGGCTAAGCACATAACAAGACTCTTAAGAAAAATACGATAAGTTGCATAAATTACAATGGTGCACTAGGGGCACGACAAACCAAGTAAATGGTATAAGGAGATCAATAAAGGAAATGAAGATACACAGAGGCTATAGGATTGCTGGGACTACACTACCCTAACCTTAGGTAAGGAGCAGGAGGCCCACAGGACGCGTGTGCAGAGTGTGAACTCACACGTGAGATGCGGAACAGAGTCAATGGGCACAACAAGTTACGAAAAAGGTGAGTAAAGACAGTTCCGACAGGTTGAGACTAAAACTACAGGATACCTGGACACTAGGAGAGTCAATCTACCTTTGAGCACCGAAATTCTCTCGTTACCTCACCCACGTGCTGCGGGTGCATAGGTGTGAAAGTGTGTTGGGTTTCCGCGTCAAAGTCTATGGAGCCTTGAAGAAAGATGCTGCAGGCGACCAAGAGGAAGATGTCCGGAATGATCCAAGGGTGGATCAAGGAAGATGGAGACTTGAAAGCAGAGGGGACAATGTTCAAAGTCACTAGCCAGTGACCAGAGTGGAACCAGGAAGGAACCAGATGCTGTAGTCTCGATCAGGTGAAGAGTGGACGCTTGACTCTGCAGCCACGTGGACCAGGAGGTGTCTTCGACGACCAAGATGGAGGCACGAGCTGTCCCACGCAGGCTCTCGCTGTCGGCGGTGTCTGATCCGGATTCGGAGTCAACAGGTCTTGGCAAAGGCAACCCACGCGGCGAGTGGAGATGGCGTCTGGTGCGGACCAGGAGGGTCCGGGGTGCTTCTCCTTTGCAGGGAAGCAAGGGCCAGTCTGGAGCAACAAGACCAGAGGTGTGGATTTCAAGGATCGTCTAGGAGGCCACTAGCCAGCCGGCAAGTGACCAGACAACGCGTTGAGCAGCAATCAAGCAAAAGGGCCCCACGCAGATCTCGTGGATGCTGGAGGGCTGGTCTTCTGTGCAGGAGCTGCTCGGGCTGGGGCTTCTCAATCCCCAAAGCACTTACTCGAGGATGCCTCTGAAGTCGTGCTGGAAGCGAAGTGCAGTTTCTCCAAGATGGCCGGTCCCACGTGTCTCGTCGCACCCACGGATCTCAGCTGTGCTGCAGATGTGAGTTGAGGTCAAAGAGGTCTGGAAGTCTGGTCTCGTCGGGCTCTGAAGTCTGGTTCCACCAGGAAGGACGACAAAGTGAACCGCTAGGACGCTTGATGGTGCCTGCAGATGCAGGGTGGTCACTCCTTGGCCACAAGGGAGATTTTCTTCAGTCTTCTGTGGAGCAGAACGTCGAAGTCCAGAGTTTCTTCTTTGTAGTTTCAATTCAGGATAATCTAAACTGGAATGGGACCAGCTCCTACCTTTAT
Organism: Lissotriton vulgaris; assembly: GCF_964263255.1. NCBI lineage: Eukaryota > Metazoa > Chordata > Amphibia > Caudata > Salamandridae > Lissotriton > Lissotriton vulgaris. The sequence goes on from NW_028245951.1 coordinate 45,287, forward strand.
TCTGCTAAAGGGGGCTGTACTAGCGACTAGGTCCCTCCCATGGGTGGGACCAGGAAGGGGGGTGGTTACACCCCCTATCCTTTGTACGGTTTCGCTCCAGAGCTGGGGCTGGAGTGCCCCAGCAACTGGTTTGAACCGAGGTATGCACAGGAACACCTTGTGTGCCCCAGGCATGTCTCATTCCTTTCAGCCCTGCCTATCTGGATACACAAAGTCCTGTCTGGGGTGGTGCTAGCACCTCCCCAGGCAGGAAATCCTTTGTCCAGGCCTCCGTTGCTGGAAGGACTCCCAGCAGCAGGAGGTCAGACTTGTGTCTGTAGCAGCAGCATCCATTTTGTGATGCTGAGGCTCGGGTTAACTTTAACCGGGGTCCTAGTTACATACATGTCTTATCCCTCTAGAAGGGTGGAATGCTACCCCCGTCGCCAGAACTGCCGAGGGGGTAGTATTCCAAAGCGCATGACACCTTATATAACCTGTTTTGATAATGCTATGCCAAAGTTAGCAATAACCGCGAGGATTATAATGCACTAAAGAGTATATGGTATAGCGTTATCATGGATCCGAAAGCTGCAGACAGGCTCAGCTAATGCTAGAGCACCATCTCGCATAATTCCAAGCACTCTGCCTTCAGGATTGATAAGGCCTGCCATAGGAGTGACTTATAGGAATCTATGTGTCCATTTTGGGTTAGATATAGGTATACTATATCTACAGCAAAGGGTGATTACACCACCTTGCCCCAGCTGATTGATCAGCCAGTTGTGTCAAATAGTAATGCCAGGCCAGGGGTGGCACAATACGTGCTGCAGCCCCTGGTAGGCCTTGGATGCATCTATGCCCTGGGTACCTAGGGTACACTGTACAGGGGCTCACAAGGGGATCCAGGTTCCAATTGGTATGTACCTAGAGTACATTGAATCCATTTTAAAAGAGGGCAGAGGGCCTGGGTCCTGAATAGCAGGGCCCCAGGTCAACTAAGTCGAAAACCAGCTAAACACCAGGCAAAAAGTTGGGGGTAACCATAGTCAGATATCCACCTTCCTACACCGGTATCCAAAAAACAAGCATAGATGCCAAAGAAACCTTTGGAGCTGAGTGCAGGGCTTAAAGTCTAGGACACTTCTGAAGCCTGTTGCTGTTGGTGCTGAAAACTCCCTTGGCACTGAAAATAGTCTGCATTGGAAACCCCATAGGACTCCCACATGCCATCAGCTCCAACAAAGCCATCAGCCTCAAACGCCTTTGTTATCAAAGACTTTGACGCCGAAAACTATTTCAGCATCCCAAACACCTAAAGATGCAGAAACCTATTAAAACTCAAAAATACAGCATGTGGAGCCGATTTTATCTAAACTCTTGGCCAGTCGACGATCAATCCGCCGTTGACTACCAACCCTCCGTCGACGAAATTCATCTCTCAGTCGACGGTCCCGTCGACGACTCCGCCGACGTTACTGTCGACGGTGAGTCCGTCGACGTAGTCGACGATTCAAAAGGTCCGCATATCTATAAGAAGGCAGCAAAATACCCCAGAAATGACATCTCCTCGGCGTGTAACTCCTTTGCCTCCCACTTTGCTTCTGGATGAGGAGTCAGATGAAGATGGTCCTTATGGGGACGCTTATAGCCCATCCCAACTACAGATGAAATATTAAGATTCGGACTCTGAGTGCTATACTGAGGAGCGCCAGTTTGTTCAACAAGAAAGGCCTCCACAAAGAACACGGCAGGATATGGTAGCAATGCCGTCATCTCTTATAACAGACTTGCGATTGATTACTAGACTACAAAAAAAGGTTTCCGTCGCAAACTGCGGAACAGCAGGAGCGTCCTCCTTCTCCATCCATTCCTACTACTCCTGCAGTGGTAGGGACGCCTCTGGTTATTCTGGTTTCTTGACCGGAACCTAGAGATAGCTGTCAGGAGGTTGTGACAGTTCAGGACGATGATGTCTCATCTGATGGAGACCTTCAGGTTGATCCTTCTCATGACCCGGATAGAGGTTGGGACGATTATGTCAACCAACATCCTGATTCACCCGTGCCGGATACTGCAACCTCCCCTCCAGCTAACATTGGAGGTTTCCATAATCTTATGGGGAGGGCTTCCAAGAGATTTGGCCTTCCAATTACTACAGTGCAATCAGACTGTTTCCTTTACGACTTCAAGGAACCTTACAGAAAGTCCATTCGTTCAATTCCAATAATTGAACATGTATGGTCGGAAGGCACTAAAGTGATGCAGGATCCTTCGACAGTTATCCCTGTTCTTCCCTGGCTGGAGAAGAAATATAAAGCACAGGACGGCAGTCCTGCTTGTCTGACTGGTCAACCGAAGCCAGACTCGGTAATTTCCCAAGCGGCGCAAAGCAAGTCCAAGAATCCTTCGACACCACTTACAACACCGCCAGACAAGGAAGGGAGGCGTCTGGACAATGTGGGAAACAGGTTTTCTTCTATGGCCAGCCTCATGGTTCGAGCTGCTAATGCTCTTGCTATCTTGGGCAGATATGATAACCAGATGTGGTGTGATTTATCCTCGTTTGTGGACCAACTTCCGGATGCAGCGAAGGATGAAGCCAGGAAGACCATGATGGAAGGGGAGCGTTCCTCTTCAGAGGTGATAGATTGTGCTAGGGACATAGCAACAACAGCTTTCCGTGCATTGGCGGGTTCATCAGTTTTGAGGCGCCAGGGCTGGCTACGGCCAACCTGGTTTTGCCAGGAAGTCCAAAATAAGATCTTGGACGTACCTTACGACGGAGAGATGCTTTTTGGAAAGGATGTAGATGATGTCCTTCAAGGCATCAAGAAGGACACGGACACGGCAAGGTCCTTGGGGTCATTGAATTACCGCAAAGTTCCTTTCAGAGGTGCGAGAGGGTGAGGTTTTTCCTCGTACAGAGGTGGCAATCAACAACGCTACTCTTCATACTCTCAGTCCTCTCAATCTTACAAGCCGCAATACTCACAGCGCCAAGGTCAATCGGCGTCTTTCTCTCGTCAGCAACCGAGGACATCAAGGGCGTCAAGGGAGAGAAAATTCGAAACGACAATAGCGGCTTCATAGCTCTTTTTACTGTTCCTACCCCTCCGATAACATCAGTGGGGGGCAGGATTTCTCATTGTCTACGCAGCTGGAAGGTCATTACATCAGACCAGTGGGTTCTGAATATCATTCAGGGTGGCCACACTTTGGAGTTTCAACAACTTCCTCCAACCAGAGCTCCATGCGCCAACGAGTCGAAACATCTAGGACTTCTACGTCTCGAAGCCCACCAACTTTTCATCAAGGGGGCAATCGAACCTGTACCTCACTCCCAGAGGGGGAAGGGTTTTTATTCCAGGTTCTTCCTGGTTCGAAAGACAAAAGAAAAGTGGCGACCAATATTAGATCTAAGGGAGCTTAACACCTATCTCATAAAAGTAAGTAACTGAGCTTATAAAGCGCCTGGTTACACTAGCCAGTGTGTCCCCTCGCTGTACCACTGAGGAACCCATACTGGCCTGTTCCTGTGAGGCGCCCACTCCTGGGCACCCCAAGGTGAAGCCAGGCATCCTTAACGATTAGGGCCGGTGTGGAGATTAAGCAAGCTATTGCCCAGATTTGCAGAGTGGCACCCACGATTAGCGTAGGCACCGTGGCGAGAATTCTCGGGTCCGCGGACATTGAGCCCAAGACCCTGCCGCGACGGGAATTGAACCCTGGTCCCGGGTCTGATCTCTGCATCAGGGTCTGCCGCTCTAACCAGTGAGCCACACTTCTCCTATCTTTCAGGATGGTCACACTTCTCACTATCATTCAGGATGGTCACCCTTCAGGATATTCTACGTCTACTGAATCCAGGGGACTACATGGCAACGCTGGATTTAGAAGATGCATACTTCCATGTGCCCATCCACCCAGCTCACAGGCAATACCTACGTTTCACAGTAGGCAAGAGCCACTTTCAGTTCAGAGTGCTTCCGTTTGGTCTCAGGTCCGCACCAAGAATATTTATTAAGGTACTGGCTCCGGTGGCGGCGTTTCTCAGAAGACAATCTCTAGAGGTCTTTCCCTACTAGATGATTGGCTGATAAAAGCTCCATCTTTCCAGGCAGCTTCCAGAGCGGTCTCAAGCTGCATTCAACTTTTCAACCAACTGGGCCTGCAACTCAACAAGGAGAAATCGATCCTTCTTCCATCCAGGTCGGCAACATTTCTGGGCTCTATTCTGGACACAAATCGCTGCAAGGCCTTTCCATCGAAGGAACGTCAGAACAAACTTATTCTGTCAGCTCGTCTCTTGCAAAAGAGTCCCTGCTTGGATCGATATCATCCTGAATACCATTGATTCCGGACTGCAGGCTTCGAATGAGTCCTCTAAAAGAGCAACTGGACGAACAATGGCACCAGGCGGAATGCTTGTTCGACAAGATCACGGTAACATCTGCAATGAGAAAAGCAAGCAGCTGGTGGTTGGTTAAAAGACATCTCGAAAGGCTTAACCTTCACGCTTTCCCCATCACCCATGGTTTTAACCACGGACGCTTCACTAGAAGGCTGGGGAGCAGTACTTCATGAGTTGAAGGTGAGCGGTCATTGGGATCCAGATCAACACAAGTTCCACATCAATCTATTGGAACTCAGAGCTATTCGCTTAGCCCTACAGGCCTTTCTTCCAAGGATTCAGAATCGCACAGTGCTGGCTCGCACGGACAACACAACGGCCATGCACTATATAAACAAACAGGGGACAAGATCCCGGGATCTTTCAAAAGAATCTCAGGAAATTTGGAACTGGGCGATTCTCCACAACATTACTCTTACGGCAGAACACCTCGCAGGCTCGCTCAATTCAACTGCGGATGCGTTGAGTCGCCAAAGATCGATCAGTCACGAGTGGGAATTGGACCAGACCATTCTCGAGGAGATCTTTTTACTTTGGGGGACCCCAACCATAGACCTGTTTGCAACCCCAGAAAACACCAAATGCCGGTTCTACGCAAGCAGGGATCACCAGCCGGGGTCCTTGGGGAATGCGCTTTTGATAGCTTGGTACAGCGCATTTGTCTACGCCTGTCTACGCATTGATCCTGAGGCTGATCAGGAAACTCAAAGCGGAACCATGCAAAATGATTTTGATTGCACCAGCGTGGCCCCTTCAGTTTTGGTACTCGTAACTCCTCCTACTTTCTCAAGACCAACCGATTCACCTACAGCCTATTCCGTCTCTGTTGACGATGTCTCAGGGTCAAGTGCTCCATCCAGATCCGAGCTCACTCCAATTGACAGCGTGGCTCCTGAGTACAGAGAATTCCAAGATTTGAACCTCTCAGAAAAGTGTAGAGATATTCTGTCTCAGGTCCGAGCTCCAAGTACAAATAAGACTTATCGGGAGAAATGGAAGAGATTCTGTCTCTGGTGTCGGAGGCAGAATATTCATCCATACACTTCAGCTCCGCATCAGCTTTTACCATATATTCTTTCCCTGGCAAAGTCAGGTTTGGCTCATTCTTCGGTCAAGGTACATCTAGCAGCCATCTCCAGGTTCAGGCGGACGTCTTCAGGTCCTTCACTTTGGTCCTCTAGGATTATCAAACAATTCCTGAAGGGCTTGTTCAGAGTGTTTCCTCCAGTCCGGGTTCCTCCACCAGTCTGGCAGCTTAATCTAGTTTTGGCTCATCTGATGAGAGCTCCGTTTGAGCCCATTCACAGAGCAGATCTAAAATTTGTGTCATGGAAGCTGGCTCTCCTATTAGCCTTAACACCAGCCAGGAGAATTAGTGAGCTTCAAGCGCTAACGATTGTGGACCCCTTTCTTCAGTTCAAGAACAATGCTCTGATTCGAAGGACAAATCCAAAATTCATCCCGAAGGTCCCATCTGAATTCCATTTGAATGAGCCTGTGATTTTAAGTCTTTTTTTCCCACGACCTACTACACCAACGGAAAGGTCTTTGCATTCTTTTGATGCTCAGAGGTGTCTGAAATATTATCTGGAACGAACAAAACCATTCAGAAAGTCTTCTCAACTTTTTGTCTCTTATAGTGCCCCGCAGAAGGGATTTCCGCTTTCAAAGCACAGTATTTCACGTTGGATCTCTAATACGATTCAGTATTGTCATCAGGAAGCAGGCAAACCGCTTGAAAGACGAGTTTGTGCTCATTCAAGATCTGTTGCTTCATCAGTGGCTCTATTCTCAGGAGTACGCATCAAGGACATCTGTAGAGCAGATACGTGGAGCAGCATCCACACTTTCACAAAGCACTACTGTTTAGATTCTTCCATGAAGGAAGATGCAGCGGTGGGTCAAGCAGTCCTGAGTAATCTTTTTCAATGAGAGGTGAGCTTTCCCTACAATACCTCCTTCCTGTATTGCACATTTTGTATCTATTTTATATATATTCTTCTCTGTGGTAACGTGTTTATAATTTGTTTCCTATGAGGATATCTGTTGACATGTAAGGATATTCATATAACAAAATGTGCTTTAATGCCTTTCTGCTAGCTACTCTGATACAAAGCATGGGAATCTATGAAAGTTCCAATACTGGGGCAAGAAAACAAGTTACTTACCTGTAACTTTGGTTCTCCAGTATTGGAAACTTTCATAGATTTCCATGCGCCCACCCTCCTCCCCTGGAAAAGCTCAGCCTCTTTTACTGAGATAGTTGCTGTTACACAACGGCTACGAAAAATCTGAGGCTCTCTCAGGAGGGTTTTAAGGGGTGAGGCTATTCTGATTGGTTGTTGCAGAATTTTTGGTCTCTTTTACAAAGAGGTGGACAAGCTACAAAATGAGATGAGGCCTAGGCCTAGTTTTCTCTTTTGTACCTACTGCTATGGTATTTTTTATTTACCGAGGCTCCCATTCCGACGACTGGGGAATGATACAAAGCATGGGAATCTATGAAAGTTACCAATACTGGGGAACCAAAGTTACAGGTAAGTAACATGTTTTCTTTCTTACCTTAGACTATCCCCAGGCGTCAGACTGAATCTGGAAAGTTTTTGCTAGCAGTACCTCTGCGCGTCAGTAGGTGGTGTCGTTCGGCTCCGTGTCCGTCTCTGGCGTCGTATGCGCCGAGATGACATCACAGCGACTACTTATGCGCCACCCATGCGCGCTAACGTCAGTTTTTTCTTTTTCTGTGCCAGTAAGGGCAGATCTGGTTAGAGCACGTACCTTAGTCACTTTTTTACTATCTTTTTGAGACTATTGTCTCCTGTAAATTTGAGTCTACTATGGTGCATGTAGGGAGGCCTGATTTTAAGTCTTGTGGGGCCTGCCGTCGCAATATGCCGGTGGCTGACCCCCACGACATCTGTCTCTACTGCCTGGAGAGCGACCACGACTCCCGGTCCTGTATGGACTGTCTGGCCATGGCCCTGAAGGCCCTGAGGGAGCTGAGCTGGAAGCTGTTAAAGGTCCGGCACTCGTCCCAGCGCCGTTCACGGTCCAGGGGCCGCTCCAGAGAACGCTCGGGGGCCACCATCATCGCTCCTCGGTCTCCAAGTCTTCACCCTCTGATTCGGGTAAGATACGACACCAAAAAGTCAAAGAAGCGTTGTCGCTCTCCGATGTCCCCCCGTCGGTCCCCGGATGCGGACGAGGGGGACAGGGGTTCTGACCCTGCAGTTCCTTCGGAGCTCGGGAATCCCGTGGCCTACCCTCCTTACTCTGGTCCGCCGGCGACTCCCGCACAGGTGCAAGAATTTCTTGCTACCATGGACCGCCTGTTTAGGCTTCGGGCTCCCGCTAGCGCGCCCTTGGGCCCCGTGGTCCCATGTCAGGATCTTGTTAGACCGTCAGTGCCTCAGAATCCTGTGCCGCTGGCTCCGGCGCCACAAGGTCCCATTCTGTCGGCTCCGGCCCCAGCTCCACCCTCAGCTCCACCTCCGTCGCCTCAGTGGATGCCATTTGTTCCGCCTGTGGATAAGAACGTCGCCAGGCGTCATCGCCCGGCGCCGGGTGACCCTTACTTTCTGACCACTCATCCTACGGCCGAAAGCCTGGTCATCCAAGCTTCGACGTCCCAGAGTGCCTTTCCCACGGCTCCGCTGGATAAGGACTGTAAGAAGCTGGAGCAGTTCGGCAAGCGGTGGTTCTCTTCGGCCAGCTTAGGCCTGGGGTCGGTGAACACCGCATGTCTGTTGGACTGCTATTCCCAAGCGGTATGGGATACAGTTGCACAAGTATTGCCTCATTGTCCTGAAGAGACCCAAGTTGTGCTGCCTCAAGCTGTTGCCGAGGGTAAAGATGCGGCTAAGTTCGCCATTCGGTGTGGTTTGGACACCGCAGACTCACTAGGTAGAGCAATTTCTATGACTGTGGCGCTTTGTCGCCACGTCTGCTTGAGATCTATCGGGTTCTTGCCAGATGTCCAAAGCTCACAAATGGACATGCCCTTTGATGGCACTCGCCTGTTTGGCAATAAAGCCGACAGTGCGCTGGAGCATTTTAAGGACTCACGGGCCACGGCCAAGTCCTTAGGTCTTTCTACGAAAAGCCTAGCCACTCCTGGTTTTTGTTCCTTTCGTGGCCAAGGAAGGGTCGCACAGGCACGTTCCTTCAGTAAGCCTGTGCAGAACCAGCCTCATTGCGGCCGCGGTTCCCCAGGGGCGGGTCTGGTAATCAATGTGGGAGTCAGTCTACCTCCGCTGCTTCTACCTCCAAACCTTCCTAGTCCGGGCTTTGTGGGGCACCCCATGACAGTGGGTGGCAGGATCCGCCATCACCTCCTCCACTGGCACGCTATCACATTGGACAAGTGGGTGTTGCATATCATCCGCAAGGGTTACTCCCTTCCCGTTCAGTCCACCCCTCCAGCCATGCCACCTCAGTACCACCGCATGCCGGGGGAACACTTGGCACTTCTCCAGCAGGAAGTCACAGCCCTCTTGGGGGCCATCGAGTGCGTTTCAGAAGTAAGGAGTGGTTGTTATTCCCACTACTTTCTTGTCCTCAAGAAGGACAAAGGGGGTCTGCGTCCCATCTTGGACCTCTTGAACTTGGTTGACGTTCCGGATGTTGACTTTGGCTCAAGTCTTGTCTGCTCTCGATCCAGGAGACTGAATGGTGGCGTTAGACTTGCAGGACGCCTATTTTCATGTTCCCATCCTGCCGACCCACCGGTGTTACCTGCGGTTCATGGTAGGCCATGCGCACTTTCAGTTTACCGTGCTCCCCTTTGGCCTTACCAGCGCCCCTCGGGTGTTCACAAAAGTGATGGCGGTGGTCGCAGCTCATCTGTGCCGATCGGGGGTCTCAGTCTTCCCCTATCTACACGACTGGTTGTTGAATGTGGGCTCGCCTCAAACGGTCGTCTCCCACCTCCAGACTACGGCTGACCTCCTGCATTTGCTGGGGTTTTCCATCAATGTGCCGAATTCGCACCTGAGTCCCAAACTAAGGTTTCTTACAGATATATCGTTACCGAAGTTAAGTAACTTGTTCGTTAAATCACAATAAAAACCCTCAAGTTCTTACCCATGATAGAGGGCATGTTTAAGCCCACCATGTTGATAAAAAAAAAAGAAAATATAAACCCTCACAACTTACCAAACATATGTTAAAGGCCACCCCCCACACCCCAGTTTCTGCTAGAAAATGATCCATCTGTCAGTAGAGGCGATTCACTTCCTACAGTTAAAGGAATGTAAAAAAGTTGATGCTGAAGGGAAGCGAATTGCAGTACAGGCGACAAACCACCTTAGAATTGCCAATTCAGTGGGACTCCTGTCCTGGTATCTTGCTCAATGGGACAAGATGCAGAAATTGTTACATCATCTTCCTGATCCCTACAAGCAGAGGGGAATCAAACTAGTTGATGAAGGCAAAGTCATCTCTAATGCAACTGTTCAGTTTGCATTAAATGCTGCAGACACCAGTGCAAGGGAGGTTAACAGCATTATGATCCGCAGCCATGTTAGGTTTTAAGCCTGACATCCAGCAATCTCTCTTAAATTTCCCTTTTGATGGATCACACTTCTTTAGCCCTTAAGCGGATGAAATGTTAAGAGAAAATATAAAAAGACACAGATCCTGCCTTACAAACATACCGGCATAGTGTCCTTTTGTAGGGGGTCAGTATAGAGGTACATCCACAGGAATAACTGCCGCCTAAACAGGTACCTTTCACAACCATCAAGGCACCTATCCACCCCAAAACACCAGCGGGTCCTATCACAGAGGTCAATACAGAACCAATAACCTAGGAAGAGGTTGTGGATCCACTACCAAGGGATCCACTTCAATAAGCAATGACTTTGTACCCCCCAACACCATGTAATACCAGTAGGGGGAAAGCTAAAGGATTTTCACACTCAGTAGGAACAAATAACATCAGATCTGTGGGCCCTTTCAATAATAAAATATGGATATTGTCTAGAACTCCATCTCCACCCAGTACCCCACCCTGGTTACAAACAATGTCAAGATAACACTTACTCCAAGAGGAGGTTCAAGCACTGCATCAAAAAGGAGCCATAGAGCTAGCCCCAGAACTTTACCAAGGATACAGGGTGTACTCATTCATCCCAAAGATGGATGCCGCATTAAGGCCTGTACTAGACATCCGGCCTCAACAGGTACATCTTATTGGAGAACTTCTACATTTAACACTGCAAGAAGTCTTACCGCTTCTTCACCTAGGAGACTTCATGACAGACCTAGACCTCAAGGACGCCGATTTCCTCATACCAATACACCCAGCTCATTGGCGGTACCCCTGCTTTCAAGTAAGTGGCCAACATCAATTTAAAGTATTGCCAATTCTGCACCAAGAGTATTTACAAAATGTATTGCAGTAGTAGCCGCTCACGTGAGAAGAGGGGGCGCACATTGACATATGCTATCCTATCTAGGCAATTGAATGATGACAAACAACAATGTCTGTACGACACACATTTTTTTCATTTCAAAAGTGCTTTATTCGAATTATACAAACAAATTCATAAAAGCCTACAGTTAAAAAATCACATTTAAAAGTTACATTTCCAATATTGGTTAAAATACTAAATTTCCATTACATCAGTAAGAATTCAAGGTTTAAAAACAAGAGATTTCATAATATGTTACCATAGCCAAGTAAAATAATTTGGATTAGGCCAGGAAGGGTCCGTATAATAAAACATGTGCGGGTGCAAGTTTAAGCTTGCTTCGTGTTTCTGTGCCTAATAACAGCTCTCAGTAGGGAGGATACAACAAAAATAGTATGTTCATTTTCTAGAGATCTTAATTTGTCATATACCCGTCTGCATGACCTCAAACCCCAGGATACAAGTAAGGGTTTCAAGATTTTTTGCCTTGGCTTACTATAAAAAGTGCAAAAGAAAATACAATGAATATTAGACTGGTGGGAGACATTGTCGCAAGGGCAAAGTCGCTTTTCTTTACACCAGTCGTTGCACTGTGGGAAGGTTATTAACCTAAAAAAGGTTTCTAACCTAAAACGAGTCAAAAGCATACGAGAAAAAGGGGGTTGTTCGATCAAGCTGGTACAGCTGGACCCCCTTGTGAAGAGTAACCGAGTCATGGGCCATGACCGTCTTCTCGTGTCTCTCTTCCCGCCATCTTTTGCTCTCTAGATGTATCAGTAGATGTTTTTTGAGAGCAGATCTTGAAATGTTTACCATGCTGTCTGGGTTAACAAAGAATTCGGGAAGACCAGTTTCATCCAACAGGGCTTTAACGTAAGAGACCCATTTAATGTTAGTGGCTCCATCCATCGCTAGGCAATCCATTAAGATCTTTCTATTCAAGGGGGTCTCTGGATTTACCCATGCATTGTGCCATAGCAATACTGGTGATAACTTAATAATGTCTGTGACATATGGCAAGGCTACTTCCATGTGTGTCATATATGTTGCCGTGCTCTTGGGGGTGGCCAATAGATAGCGTCAGAAACGATTCTTGACGCGTTGGATAGTTTCCACCTGCTCTATCCCCCAGAGCCCAGCCCAATATGTCCCTGTAGAAATGCATTTAGCCTTGAAGATCTGGAGCAGTTCTTTAACTGGCCTCCCACCTAATCTTTTAGCAAAATTCACCAGGGCTCCAGTAGCCTTTGTGAAAGCTAGAGTCCGTGCAACCACGGCATGTTTCCAGGAGCCCTTCCTCTCAAAATAGACTCCAAGGTAGCAAAGTCTGTCAGTAAGTTCAACCCCTCTACCATCCAGGGTTATTGGTCAAGGTGTTCTTTGGGTCTTGGGTCCGCACAACATTGTGTAGGTTTTAAAAACATTCACATGGAGGCCTTTGTTTTTCATATACTCCGAGAATTTAGACACCACCTTTTGTAGGCCTGCCCTCGTTTGTGACCTAATCGCCGCATCGTCTGCGTAAAGCAGTATAGGGATGGGTATTCCATTTGCTGTAGGATAGTCATAATAGACTTCACTCAGGATTGATCCGACCTTGTTTATATAGAGCGTGAAGAGCAGAGGGGCAAGAATGCACCCCTGTCTTACTCCTCTGTGAATCCGGAACATGTCGGAACACTCACCCTTTCCAGTTCCTTGATAAAAATAAGTATTTGGTTGTCCAGGCCAATGTATGTTAATGTTTGCCAGAGCGTTCCATGGTTTAACACAGTCAAATGCTGAACTTAGGTCCACATATGTTATGAACAGATTTTTTTTTTTGCTTGGATATACTTGGCTGTAATTATGGCTAAGGTAAGTCCCTGCTCGATGGTCCCTTTACCTGACCTGAAGCCCTACTGCAAGTCGGAAACGATTTCCCGTTCCTCCTGCCAATCCGGCATGCGGTTAAGAATGATCCTGCCTGCGATCTTCATTAAGCCGTCAAGAAGCGAAATTGGACGATAGCAGGCAGGGTCATTCCTATCGCCCTTTTTATAGATCGGAACTACGATGGCTTCTGACCAGGTGGAGATGAACCCAATGTTGTTTGAGGAGTTAAGCACACGGGTCAAAAGAGGTGCCCAAAGATCTGGTACACTTTTGAAGTCATCCACAGGGACGCAATCCGGCCCTGGGGCCTTTCCTGCCGGGCTTTCTCTAATTGCCTTAATCACCTCATCCAGATGGAACTGTATGCCCAGCGGGAAAGAGGTACTATTTGTACCTAACGAGAGTGCCCCATGATTTTCAGGAGACGATCTAGAGGATTCAGCTCCGTTGTAGAGGCCTTCGAAGTGTTTAACCCAGCTTTGGCTGTAATAGCTTGATCTATTTGGGGACCCTGGTGGTCTTGGAGGAACGGGGCATTAGCGGCCTTCCAGAAGGCAATGTTGTCTTTCCGGTCAGCTGCTGCGCAAAGATCAGACCACGCCTGAATTTTTAGCTCCCTTTTCCTACTATTTAGGGCTCTCTGATAGGCACGTCTAGCTAGCTGGATCTCTTCTTTAGACTTTGGGCAGGAGTGGAGGGCTTTTTTCAGTGCGGCGAGCGCCTTAGTACAAGTCTCACTAAACCATCCATGATGTCCCTTGGGTGGTTTACGAGGAACTTTAGTCAGAAGGTGTTTTATATCTGCACAGATTTTTTTAGATGAGCCGACAATACTGTAAGCATCGGCTTCTACTGAGAGACACGTTTTAAACTCTTCCTGGGCGTTCTTAACAAGCTTTTGTATGAAGTTTGTGTGTTCAACCTTTTCCCATTTAATACGGAACCCGTTTTTCGAGGCAAGAATTGGGGTTAGATTGTATATAATATTACTCTTATAATTTAGATCACCATCCCTCGTCTTCAGTTCTACCACTATCGGGTAGTGGTCACTAAGTGGGCTGTCAAGAGTCTCCCAGTTCGATACCAAACCTGCGTAATGGGTTGAAATGAGTGTAAAATCAATGATAGAGTTTTTCCCCCTCCCATTAAATGTTGGTCTAAAGGGTTTATTTGGGATACACAGTTCATTAATAAATGATAACGTAAATTGGGCTGATATAGTATTATATAACTCCCCAACTCTAGTGTGGGAGAAGTGGCTCACTGGCCCTTCAGAGTCCTCTCCCAAGCCACAAATACCCCTGTACGACACACAAAAGCTAATCAGTCTTGTTTACAATCTGAGCTTCACGCTCTGTGTTACTAAATCTAACTTCAAAACCTTGCAGATTCAGGCTTTCTTCAGGGCTACCCTAAACTCTATCACTGCAAGGGCAAGAGTCCAGTCCTGAAAGAGTGCAAACGATCAGATTTGCATTGCCTCTGTTCCAGCCACATCACATAACTGTCAAAACTGTGACTCGCCTTGTAGATATGATGGCATCATGCATTTCCATAGTGCCACGTGCATGACCGCACATGCTCTTCCTGCAACAGTGTCTACGGTCTTAATTCTCGCAAGATGAGGGGCGCCTACAAATCTAGTGTTTATAGAGCTGATGACTCGTAGCTCTCTGCAGTGGTGGAACAGCTATCATTTGTTGCAGGTTTGACCCGTCAAGGTCCCAGCTAAGCAAGTGACCATTGCCACAGACTCATCCTTACACATTTGGGGAGTGCACATACAAGATCTCAATGCGTGGTCAATGGGCTCCATTGCAAACATCTCTACACATCAACCATCTAGAGCTTCTTGCAATTCAGTTAGCTTTCAAAGCTTTGCAACAACATCTTGTACAAAAGGTGGTTCTAGTCCTTACGGATAACAGAACTGCGATGTACAAAAAGGGGAAGTAGCAAAGTCCGTACATCTGTTCTGTTTAGCGTAGCGTAGCGCATATGGCATCGGGCCATAAATCACACCGTCCACCTCCTATCTGAATACCTACCAGAGGTGGACAACTACCTTGCAGAAATGTTCAGCAGAATACTACAACTGGTACAAGAGTGGGAAATTGATACGCCGTTACTCCATTCATACTTCCTACGATAACTAACCCCAGAGATGCATCTTTACCACACAGAACACAAACTGACAAAGCTTGGCCTCCATGTTTCCTCATTCCCTGTCCAAGGGAAATGCCCTATTGAGTTATTGGTCAAGGATTTTCGCCTATGCTGTTCTTCCTCTCCCAATCTTTCTTTATGTAGTTAAACTCAGGCAACACTCTCTCACACTGATTCTAATCGCCCCAACATAGGCACGACAAGCATGGTTCGCAACTCTGCTGCTGCTAACAGTTGCACCACACGAAAAGCTGCCAATCTGGCCACACCTAACTCTGGATCAGCGCAGGGTCAGACAACACGACCAGTTCAATCTAGCAATTTGGCTCCTGAAATCTTAGAGTTTGGATACCTAAATGTTCGACAAGAATATATGACCATTGCTAAACAAGCCCATAAGCCTACTTCACAGGCATGCTGCACAACAAAAAGGAAAAGATTTGTACACTATTGCTTAGCAAAACAAATCTAACTGCTCTCACCTATAGTACAAGATCTGGTTTATTACCTACTCCACTCACAACAAGCGGGGCTAGCCTACATTTCCATTTGGTTACACTTGGCAACACTTGCTGCATATATGCAAAACAGACAACCTATATCTGTTTAAAATACCAGTCATCAAAGCTTTTATGAAAGGACTTGGAAGAATGATCGATCCTCCATTCCACCAGCACCTCTCTGAATTTCAGTATAGTCCTTACCATACTTAGGGGTTCTCCCTTTCAACTATTAAATTCATGTGATCTACAGTTTCTCCCTTGGAAAGTGGGCTTTTTTGGTATCTATAACCTCCTTCAGATGGATCTGTGAACTTCAGGCGCTCACCTTGGAAGAACTGTTTTTCCAAGTCTGTCCTGATAGATTACTACTAAGAACCACCCCCAAACTAAGAACAACCCCCAAATTTCTCCCTAAAGTAGGTTCTTCTTTTTGTTTAAATCACACCATTGAGCTCCCATGTTTTTTTTCCAAAATCAGACTTGGTAGCTGAGCGAGCACTCAACACACTGGATGTTAAACGAGCTGTAATGTATTACACCGAGAGGACCGAGCCCTTTCGAAAGCCGCAGCAGCTTTTTGTGTTTTTGTCAAACCCTCCGAGGCTCTTCGATCTCCAAAGTAGGAATTTCAAAGTGTATAGTCAGATGTTAACAGACTTGCCAAGGCCAAAGGAGTTTTACCTGCTACTCAGAGAGCTCATTCCACTTGTAAAAAAGGGACCTCTCTGGATTTCTTCTGCAATATTCAATAGAAATCTATAGTGCAATCACATGGAATAACCCACATACATTTACCAACCATTATACCGTGTAGATGTTCTAGCTAGCCAACAAGCTAGAGTGGGTCAAACTGTCTTACGAACACCTTTTCAAGCATCTCCATCGGCTAGCCACCTCTTTTTGGGACCACTGCTTTACATTAGACACTAAGCATATGTATCTACGGCCAACACATGCTAGAAATGGAATGTTACGTTGTAAGCATCTATTCCTAGCACGTTGTGCCATAGATTCATATGCACTCACCTCCTCCCTGGAAAATGACTGAACGCAATTTTTCTATAATACATTTATTTTTCTAAAACATTACTTGCATGCTCATCTTTACTTTTTAATTTCCTGCTCCTATGCTAAGTTCACCTGATGAGTGAAAAAAATCTAATAAAGGAGCCGATGACTATGTGCAATATAGACTATAGGAGATGTTTAAGATTATTTGTTTTTTTTATTCAAGTTAATTTTTATTTGCATAGTTACTGAAACCCAGTGCAATACAACACAACATCCAATAAAACTATAAATACACAGTTAAAAAGGTAAGTGCTCCAATATCATGAAATGATTGTAGCAGCTTTGCGAACCTAAATCAACTTAATTTAGGTCCCCATAAGCCATTTTTCAAATTGAAGAGCCAGTCTGAGTTTTTCTGTTAATGGAAGATGCAGAAGTGTCAGATGGCAACCAGTTACTACACCGTAGTTCTGAATACAAAGTGCAGAGTGCATCGAAGTTTAAAAGAGCCACAATGTCAGCTAGGTGCCCAGATGAAGACTACTTAGACAAATTGCCCTTCTCTCAAGTTCCCTTTAATATTTGGGGATCATAGTCCAGGTAACAAACTAACTCGTTTTGGTATTTTCTTTTCCACCAGAGCAAGGTACTTTACTAGCCTACAGTGCCTCCATGTGATCCCTCTTTGATTGAAGTGGGCCTTGAGCAGCTGACTCTTTTCCCCCAGCAACTCTTTGCAGACGCATAAGAAATGCGGCAGACCTTCCATTCCTTTCCCCGCAGGCAGTTGATGACAGCTCCCTCTGCTAAGGGGGAGATGCAGGACAGGTGGATGTAGCCCAAATTATATTTCAAAAGTAGTTCTTTGGTGGTTCTGGAATAGCCTAGACTGAAATATTTTTGGAGAGCAAGTGTACATTAACGGTTTAATGTCATCCAGGCATGGGCTCTGTCTGAAAAGGTTGCCTTGATTTCCACTAGCAAAAACGTTTTTGTGCGAGATTCCTTGAAATAGGCACTGCGGGCGATGCATCTCTGTGCTGCAGCTCCTGCCATAAATAGTAGTTTAAGGTATTGGGGACTGACTTCCTGATCTACCCAGAGGAGAAGGAGCGGTGTGGGCCCTGTTAGTTTTTTGATTTAAGGTTCTTTAATGTTACTGCCAGTGCCAGCCCTTTCCTTTTGATGTCCTCCTACTGATGTGCCAATAGGTCCTATTTATCGAAAACTACACCTGGGTTTATGCATTCAACTGCCGTCTGGATTGTTGTGCTGCAACAATACCGAACCATAGTCCTTTTTAGGTCTCGCCTAGCGTTGCAGCGCGCATGCGTTGCTCGGTCAGTGAGGCTTCTTGTAATCAAGCCAATTTCAGAAGTGGAGTCTAGGCTCCGCCCCTTCATTCCATTGACTTGCATCATCGTGCTTCCTAAGCCCTGACTTTCCCTGGTCAGTAAGGCTTTTTAGTCCCTCCTTGTTATCGCCCGGTCTCCTTTTGGCCCGCCCACCCGGACTGGATCTTTTACTTGCGGGGGTAGACTGTCTCCTTTAATTACTTGGTAGGCACTTTCTTTTTGTCATTCGTCCACATGAAGTGCGAAGTTGCAGCGCTATGCCCTCTAAATTGTATGCTTTTAGTATTTGTCTCTAAATTGTATGTTTTTTGTATTTTTATAATTGAGCGCGGCGCCGGCTTAGGACACCGCGCTCACTTTATTGATATTTTCGCTGCATTCTCTTCAGGGACACCGTGCTCTGTTATGTTTTTTTTTTCAACTTTAAAACTGAGCTCTGCGCCGCTTCAAGGACACCACACCTGGTTTATTTATATATTTACGTTCTGGAAGTCTAGCGATCTCGGATTTTATAATGCTTCGTCAGTACAGCACGCCTAGAGCCTGGCCTCAGACATACCATGATTCCTAACCCCACTGGCCCTGCAGAGAATACCACAGTCTACGTGATCACGCATGCTATAGTAATAAACGTGCTGGGGAATCGCACATCCCATCAAACAAGCATTTGTAATGCAATAGGTCTCGCATTTGCAAAATTTTGAGCTATAGTCATCGAAAATGACAAGACCTTATATTTATCTGTTTTCAAAACCACCACCAAGATCAAAGGTTTGTCATTTACAATGCCAGTAGCTCAAATTCTCGCACATGCGAGACATATTGCATTAGCACGTCATTGTTTGTGTTTTTTCAGAATTGATGTTCAGACTATTCTCATCAGTTTTCCTGCATTGTGTTGAGGAGTTGTTGCAGACCCAGATGAGTATTACTAACCAGGACCACATCGTCCATGTACAGAAAGGTAGGCTGTGCCATGGCCCCTAGCCTAGGGGCATGGGAGTTGCAGGTGTTAAGTTCTTGCGTCAGGTCAGCCATAAAGAGGTTGAATAGCATGGCGGCAAGCGCATTCCCCCCGCTTCAGCTTTTTGCTTGTTAGTATTCATCTAGAGAGGTATGCCCCGCACCGTTTCACCTGCACCCACATGTTTGTGTGGAGCATTATGCGCTAATCCAATAGAGCCTGGGGAATATTCCAGCGTGCCAGCTTGCTCCAGAGCCTACCCCGGTCTACACGGTCAAAGGCTGCCCTAAAGTCTATAAAATTGAGATGAAGAGGCAGCTTGGAGGCTTTCACCATGTCGATGAAAAGCGACATAGCCAAGATGTTGGTTGTAGTGCCAGATGTTTTAGAAAGCCAAGTCTGATTGTGCAGGATTATGGCTTTCTCAGATGCCCAAGATTAAAGTTCCTCTAACAATGTCCCTGCAAAGTCTTTTGCTTCGTTCTCGATGAGGGCAACCAGACAGAATTTTTTATTCGCCTAGGACTTGTCTCCACTTTTGTAAATCGGAGAGATTTGTTGGGCCTTTCCAAGAAGCTGGAAGTTTGCCCAGAAATCTAATTTCAACAACAAAGTGCATCTAAAGGTTCCGCCCCAAATTCTGCGTTTTGTTTGAAGAGTGCCACGGAAATGCCCTTGGGACCGGGGAACCCTTCTCTCCTTCCTTATGCAATTTATTTATTTATAAAGTTTTATATAGCGTGAACTTGACCCAAGAGGGTATCCGAGCGCTTTACAATTAGGATCGTAGCGTTACAAGTTGCATCAGATACAAGAGCATAGTAAGGTACAGTATACATAAACAATGTTTCATTAATTTGTAGGAGAGGGGGGGGGAGTAATAGCGGGGAGACGAGGAGGAACAATGCCCAATGTCCAGCTGGGTAGGTGACGGTGAAAGGGGAGAACCAGGGCCAATCTCCTCATTAGCTGTCGAGCAGCTCCACCGGTCATCAGCCATGTTGCTTAGGTCTCAGCCTTCAGGAAAAAACTGTTTTTAGTTTATTTGATTTGCGAAGGTTATATAGCGCTATCTAGACCCAGAGGTATCAGAGCACATAACCAGGGGAACGTTGCATTAGAAGGTACATCAAAAGGATTGTAAAGCGCTGGCTAGACCCATAGGTATCAGATCGCTATAGCAGAGGAACATTACGTTACAAATTACATCAGTTACAATTGCGTAGTAAGGTACAGTAAACAAACAACGAGGTTGAGAGAATTTATAGGAAAGGATTGGAGGAAGGAGCCATAGTAGGAAGACTAGGAAGAACTGTGTCCAATGTCCGGAGAGACAAATAGAGAGGGAAAGGGGAGAGGTTGAGTGCCATCTAATTGAGTTAATTCAGATTGACTTTGAGGCATGCTGTGATTCGTCAGCTGGTTGGGGTGAGGGTGATGAAGCTCTGTCTCCACTTGAACTGATTTCTTTAGGGGTATCCTTTGGCGTCATTGTAGCTGCCTGGCGTGTGACATTTGCAACAGATTGATGATTGAAATGATCCACCAGAAAGGCTGCCCATGTTTTTTCAGACATGTGAGAAACCACTCCCGTGAGGGATAGACCCATTATCTTGCCGACCGTTCCCCCCCCCCCTCCCCAGTAAAGTGTACGCTGTCATTTAGCTTAATATCTGAGAATAGCCTTGCACAGACCTTGTCTTCTTGTGACCTATGACCTATTGGCAGCCCTCTTCAGTATCTGAAGTGTCCTTTTTTTGTTGAAGGAATATTTGAAATTTTATGTCCTCAGGTTTATATCTCAGGGATCTTAGGATGCTAGTTATAGCCTTTTTGAGTTGCTTCAGTGGTTTCCATTGGGCACTTGGAATGCCCCCCCCCCCCCTCTCACTGGGAGCTTGGTGGAGCGTTATTTTAAGTGGTGTGGTTAATGTTTATGCCAATCTACTGGCGAAGCGTTCCCATCTGCCTATAGCAAAATTTGTTGTTCCTGTTTGTGCATAGGAGTCACCATACCTTATGACTCAAAAGACTTCTTCGAAGTAAAACAAGTTGCATATGTTCAATACTAGATGGCAGGAGTATGCTAAGCATACAAATCTATGGCACTTCACACTACAAATAGATTCTTACAGGTTAAGTAACCTATTCTCTTCTTATTACTTGGGTAACAGTTATTTCTTTAATAGCCTCTTTTCTGTCCTTTCATCTGTACTGTACCTTTCAATAGTGGGTTTACCTAGTATTTTGTCTTCAAGTTGTCTTGTGACCATATGACCCGCAGTGTCTTTCTTTTGTTGTTTATTAAACTGTAGTATGCTTAGTCAGGTTTTGTTCTCTCAGCCATGGAGAAACACTGCCACATCTTCCTATTGTTCATAGGAAGAAATATTGCTTTTTAAAGTTCATAAATATGGGTACATTTATATATGTGCATTATTGTTTTGCAGGAAAGAGGATATCAAGGATCTGGAATCGGATAAGGAGGCTGCTATGGAGGCTGAAATCAAGGCTGCTCGGGAAAGAGCTATTGTTCCACTGGATGCTCGAATGAAACAGTTCAGAGATATGCTGCTTGAGAGAGGGGTTAGGAAACTATCTTTTATGATTTATTTGAAACTTTTTTTTTGTCTTCCCAAGACAGTGCATGTACTGTCTCTATGAGACCTCTTGTTTTCTGACAGTGGGCTTACAGGCCACCCATCGCTTACCATTGGTAGCTGATATTGTCTCTCATGTGCATGCTTCTTATTGGTCAGATGCAGTAGACTTCCTTCCGCTTCGTGTCTATTCCCTGGAGCATTGGTGCATTACTTGTGTCCTTCTACTGCTCATTCTTTTAGTCTCTACTTTTTTTTTAAGTTGAAGCTTTCTACCAGAATGAGTCTTTTAGCTATCTCCATTGTTTTTCTAATCTTAGTGTCCTCACAAATGTGTTGCTTGACACCCCTCCCATGTCCATGTTGCTAGACTCTCCCCACCCTCCCGCCTCTGTGTTGCTTGATCACCCCACCCGCCCTCCCACCTCTGTGCTGCTTGATCACCCCACCCGCCCTCCCACCTCTGTGCTGCTTGATCACCCCACCCGCCCTCCCACCTCTGTGCTGCTTGATCACCCCACCCGCCCTCCCACCTCTGTGCTGCTTGATCACCCCACCCGCCCTCCCACCTCTGTGCTGCTTGATCACCCCACCCACCCTCCCACCTCTGTGCTGCTTGATCACCCCACCTGCCCACCTCGTGTTGCTTGATCACCCCACCCGCCCTCCCACCTCTGTGTTGCTTGATCACCCCACCCGCCCTCCCACCTCTGTGTTGCTTGATCACCCCACCCGCCCTCCCACCTCTGTGTTGCTTGATCACCCCACCCGCCCTCCCACCTCTGTGTTGCTTGATCACCCCACCCGCCCTCCCACCTCTGTGTTGCTTGATCACCCCACCCTCCCTCCCACCTCTGTGTTGCTTGACAACCCCCCTCTGTGATGCTTGTCCCTCATGCCTGCCCTCCGCCTCGCTGTTACTTGACCCCCGCCTCGATGTTGCTTGAATCAACCCACCCGTCCTCCTGCCTCTGTGTTGCTTGGCCCGTCCTCATGCCTTGTGAGGCTTGACCCTCCGGCCTCGGTGTTGCTTGACCCGCCCACCCGCCCGCCTCGGTGTTGCTTGAAGCCTCGGTGTTCTTGACCCACCCACCCTCCCGCCTCTGTGTTGCTTGACCCACCCACCCTCCCGCCTCTGTGTTGCTTGACCCACCCACCCTCCCGCCTCTGTGTTGCTTGACCCACCCACCCTCCCGCCTCTGTGTTGCTTGACCCACCCACCCTCCGGGCTCGTTGTTGCTTGACCCGCCCACCCTCCCGTCGTTACTTGACCCGCCCATCCTCCCGCCTCGTCGTTGCTTGACCCTCCCACCCTCCTGCCTCGTCGTTGCTTGACCCTCCAGCCCGGCTTCCCGCTTTGGTGTTGCTTGACCCTCCCGCCTCAGTGTTGCTTGAACCTACCGCCCGCCCTCCTGCCTCGGTGTTGGTTGAGCCTCCCGCCCGCCCTCCCGCATCACCGTGGTTGACCCTCCCTCCCGCATCTGTGTTGGTTGACCCTCCCGCCCGCCCTCACGCATCGGTGTTGGTTGACCCTCCCGCCTCGGTGCTGGTTGACCCTCCTGCCACCCTCCCGCCTCTGTGTTGGTTGACCCTCCTGCCACCCTCCCGCCTCTGTGTTGGTTGACCCTCCTGCCTCGGTGTTGGTTAACCCTTCCGCCTCAGTGTTGGTTGATCCTCCCGCCCACCCTCCTGCCTCGGTGTTGGTTGATCCTCCCACCCATCCTCCTGCCTCGGTGTTGGTTGATCCTCCTGCCCACCCTTCCGCCTCGGTGTTGGTTGATCCTCCCGCCCCCCGCCCCCCTCCCGCCTCAGTGTTGGTTGACACTTCCGTCTGTGTTGGTTTACCCTCCCGCCTCGGTCTTGGTTGACCTGCACTCCCGCCTCGGTCCTACCTCAGTCTTGGTTGCCCCTACCTCTGTGTTAGTTGACCTACCTGCCTCTGTGTTGGTTGACCCTCTCCCGCCTCGGTGTTGGTTGGCTCACCCTCCCGCCTCGGTGTTGGTGGACCCTCCCTCCCGCCCTCCTGTCTCGGTGTTGGTTGAACCCTCCCGCCCTCCTGCCTCGGTGTTGGTTGAACCTCTTGCCCGCCCCCCCGCCTCGGTGTTGGTTGTCCCTCTAGCAGGTGTTGGTTGACCCGCCCGCCCTACCGCCTCGGTGCTGCTTGACCCTAACCTCGGTGTTGCTTGATACTCCGCCTCGGTGTTGCTTGACCCTAACCTCGGTGTTGCTTGACCCTCCCGCCCGCCCTCCTGCCTCGGTGTTGCTTGACCCTCCCGCCCGCCCTCCTGCCTCGGTGTTGCTTGACCCTCCCGCCCGCCCTCCCGCCTCGGTGTTGCTTGAACCCGCCTCGGTGTTGCTTGACCCTCCCGCCCGCCCTCCCGCCTCGGTGTTGCTTAACCCTCCCGCCCGCCCTCCCGCCTCGGTGTTGCTTGACCCTCCCGCCTCGGTGTTGCTTGACCCTCCCTCCCGCCTCGATGTTGCTTGACCCTCCCTCCCGCCTCGATGTTGCTTGACCCTCCCTCCCGCCTCGATGTTGCTTGACCCTCCCTCCCGCCTCGGTGTTGCTTGACCCTCCCGCCCACCCTCCCTCCTCGGTGTTGCTGACCCTCCCGCCCACCCTCCCTCCTCGGTGTTGCTTGACCCTCCCTCCCACCCTCCCTCCTCTGTGTTGCTTGACCCTCCCTCCCGCCTGCCCTCTCGCCTCTGTGTTGCTTGACCCTCCCGCCTCGGTGTTGCTTGACCCTCCCGCCCACTCTCCCACCTCGGTGTTGCTTGACCCTCCCGCCCACCCTCTCGCCTCGGTAATGCTTGACCCTCCCGCCCACCCTCTCGCCTCGGTGTTGCTTGACCCTCCCGCCTGCCTCGGTGTTCCTTGACCCCTGTGCCCACCCGCCTCTGTGTTGCTTGACCCCATGCCCGCCTTGCTGTTGCTTGACCCCCTGCCCGCCCTCCTGCCTTGGTGTTGCTTGACCCCCCCGCACACCCTCCTGCCTCTGTACTGCTTGACGCCCATGCAGCCTTCCCTCTGCGATGTTGCTTGACCCTCATTCCCGCCTCGGTGTTGCTTGACCCCCATGCCTGTCTTCCCGCCTCGGTGTTGCTTGGCCTCCATGCCTGCCTTCACGCCTCGGTGTTGCTTGACCCCCCGCCGCCTCCCACCTCGGTATTGCTTGACCCCTCGCCACCTCGGTGTTGCTTGACCCCGCGCCCAGCCTCCCCTGTCTGTTGCTTGACACCCCTCCCCATCCGCAACCCTGTTGCTGGACCCCCCCCACCCTCTCCAACCCTGTTGCTGGACCCCCCCCACCCTCCCCGACCCTGTTGCTGGACACCCCCCCCCCCTGTTGCTGGAACCTCCCCCACCCTCCCCGACGCTGTTGCTGGACCCCCCCCCCACCCTCCCCGACGCTGTTGCTGGACCCCCCCCCCACCCTCCCCGACGCTATTGCTGGACCCCCCCCCACCCTCCCCGACGCTGTTGCTGGACCCCCCCCCCCACCCTCCCCGACGCTGTTGCTGGACCCCCCCCCCACCCTCCCCGACGCTGTTGCTGGACCCCCCCCCCACCCTCCCCGACGCTGTTGCTGGACCCCCCCCCCACCCTCCCCGACGCTGTTGCTGGACCCCCCCCACCCTCCCCGACCCTGTTGCTGGACCCCCCCCACCCTCCCCGACCCTGTTGCTGGACCCCCCCCCCACCCTCCCCGACCCTGTTGCTGGACCCCCCCCACCCTCCCCGACCCTGTTGCTGGACCCCCCCCACCCTCCCCGACCCTGTTGCTGGACCCCCCCCACCCTCCCCGACCCTGTTGCTGGACCCCTCCCACCCTCCCCGACCCTGTTGCTGGACCCCTCCCACCCTCCCCGACCCTGTTGCTGGACCCCTCCCACCCTCCCCGACCCTGTTGCTGGACCCCTCCCACCCTCCCCGACCCTGTTGCTGGCCCCCCCCCCACCCTCCCCGACCCTGTTGCTGGCCCCCCCCACCCTCCCCGACCCTGTTGCTGGCCCCCCCCCACCCTCCCCGACCCTGTTGCTGGACACCCCCCCCCCCCCACCATCCCCGACGCTGTTGCTGGACCCTCCCCGACCCTGTTGCTGGACCCTCCCCCACCCTCCCCGACGCTGTTGCTGGACCCTCCCCGACCCTGTTGCTGGAACCTCCCCCACCCTCCCCGACGCTGTTGCTGGACCCTCCCCGACCCTGTTGCTGGAACCTCCCCCACCCTCCCCGACGCTGTTGCTGGACCCTCCCCGACCCTGTTGCTGGAACCTCCCCCACCCTCCCCGACGCTGTTGCTGGACCCTCCCCGACCCTGTTGCTGGAACCTCCCCCACCCTCCCCGACGCTGTTGCTGGACCCTCCCTGACCCTGTTGCTGGAACCTCCCCCACCCTCCCCGACCCTGTTGCTGGACCCTCCCCGACCCGGTTGCTGGACCCTCCCCCACCCTCCCCGACCCTGTTGCTGGACCACCCTCCCCGACCCTGTTGCTGGACCACCCTCCCCGACCCTGTTGCTGGACCACCCTCCCCGACCCTGTTGCTGGACCCCCCCCTCCCCCCACCCTCCCCGACCGTGTTGCTGGACCCCCCCCACCCTCCCCGACCGTGTTGCTGGACCCCCCCCCACCCTCCCCGACCCTGTTGCTGGACCCCCCGCCCGTGTTGCTGGACCCCCCCCTACCCTCCCCGACCGTGTTGCTGGACCCCCCCCCACCCTCCCCGACCGTGTTGCTGGACCCCCCCCCACCCTCTCCGACCGTGTTGCTGGACCCCCCCCCCACCCTCCCCGACCGTGTTGCTGGACCGACCGTGTTGCTGGACCCCCCCCCCACCCTCCCCGACCGTGTTGCTGGACCCCCCCCCCACCCTCCCCGACCGTGTTGCTGGACCCCCCCCACCCTCCCCGACCGTGTTGCTGGACCCCCCCCACCCTCCCCGACCGTGTTGCTGGACCCCCCCCCACCCTCCCCGACCGTGTTGCTGGACCCCCCCACCCTCCCCAACCGTGTTGCTGGACCCCCTCCCCGTCCCTGTTGCTGGACCCCCCCCCCACCCTCCCCGTCCCTGTTGCTGGACCCCCCCCCCACCCTCCCCGTCCCTGTTGCTGGACCCCCCCCCACCCTCCCCGTCCCTGTTGCTGGCCCCCCCCCCACCCTCCCTGTCCCTGTTGCTGGACCCCCCCCCCCACCCTCCCTGTCCCTAGACCTCTCCCTGTCCCTGTTGCTGGACCCCCCCCCACCCTCCCTGTCCCTGTTGCTGGACCCCCCCCCCCCACCCTCCCTGTCCCTGTTGCTGGACACCCCCCCACCCTCCCTGTCCCTGTTGCTGGACCCCCCCCCACCCTCCCTGTCCCTGTTGCTGGACCCCCCCACCCTCCCTGTCCCTGTTGCTGGACACCCCCCCACCCTCCCTGTCGCTGGACACCCCCGAACCCTCCCTGTCCCTGTTGCTGGACACCCCCCCCCCCACCCCCCCTGTCCCTGGTGCTGGACATCCCCCACCCTCCCTGTCCCTGTTGCTGGACACCCCCCCCCCCACCCTCCCTGTCCCTAGGCCCCTCCCTGTCCCTGTTGCTGGACACCCCCCCCACTGTCCCTGTTGCTGGACAGCCCCCCACCCTCCCTGTCCCTGGACACCCCCCCACCCTCCCTGTCCCTGTTGCTGGACAGCCCCCCACCCTCCCTGTCCCTGTTGCTGGACAGCCCCCCACCCTCCCTGTCCCTGTTGCTGGACACCCCCCCCACCCTCCCTGTCCCTGTTGCTGGACACCCCCCCCACCCTCCCTGTACCTGTTGCTGGACACCCCCCCACCCTCCCTGTACCTTTTGCTGGACACCCCCCCACTATCCCTGTCCCTAGACCCCCCCCCCACCCTCCCTCCCCCGTCCGTGTTGCTTTGCACCCCACCCTCCCTCCCCCGTCCGTGTTGCTTTGAACACCACCCTCCCTCCCCCGTCCGTGTTGCTTTGAACCCCACCCTCCCTCCCCGTCTGTGTTGCTTTGAACCCCACCCTCCCTCCCCCGTCCGTGTTGCTTTGAACCCCACCCTCCCTCCCCCGTCCGTGTTGCTTTGAACCCCTCCCTCCCTCCCCCGTCCGTGTTGCTTTGAACCACTCCCTCCCTCCCCCGTCCGTGTTGCTTTGAACCCCACCCTCCCCCGTCCGTGTTGCTTCATCCCCCCACCCTCCCCCGTCCGTGTTGCTTCATCACCCCCACCCTCCCCGTCCGTGTTGCTTCATCCCCCCACCTCCCCGTCCGTGTTGCTTCATCCCCCCCACCCTCCCCGTCCGTGTTGCTTCATCCCCCCCACCCTCCCCGTCCGTGTTGCTTCACCCCCCCTCACCCTCCCCGTCCGTGTTGCTTCATCCCCCCGCCCTCCCCGTCCGTGTTGCTTCATCCCCCCCGCCCTCCCCGTCCGTGTTGCTTCATCCCCCCTGCCCTCCCCGTCCGTGTTGCTTCATCCCCCCCGCCCTCCCCGTCCGTGTTGCTTCATCCCCCCCGCCCTCCCCGTCCGTGTTGCTTCATCCCCCCGCCCTCCCGTCCGTGTTGCTTCATCCCTCCCGCCCTCCCCGTCTGTGTTGCTTTATCCCTCCCGCCCTCCCCGACTGTGTTGCTTTATCCCTCCCGCCCTCCCCCGTCCGTGTTGCTTTATCCCTCCCGCCCTCCCCCGTCCGTGTTGCTTTATCCCTCCCGCCCTCCCCGTCCGTGTTGCTTTATCCCTCCCGCCCTCACCCGTCCGTGTTGCTTTATCCCTCCCGCCCTCCCCCGTCCGTGTTGCTTTATCCCTCCCGCCCTCCCCCGTCCGTGTTGCTTTGATCCCCACCCTCCCTCCCCCGTCCGTGTTGCTTTGATCCCCACCCTCCCTCCCCGTCCGTGTTGCTTTGATCCCCACCCTCCCTCCCCGTCCGTGTTGCTTTGATCCCCACCCTCCCTCCCCGTCCGTGTTGCTTTGATCCCCACCCTCCCTCCCCGTCCGTGTTGCTTTGATCCCCACCCTCCCTCCCCGTCCGTGTTGCTTCATCCCCACCCTCCCTCCCCGTCCGTGTTGCTTCATCCCCACCCTCCCTCCCCGTCCGTGTTGCTTCATCCCCACCCTCCCTCCCCGTCCGTGTTGCTTCATCCCCACCCTCCCTCCCCGTCCGTGTTGCTTCATCCCCACCCTCCCTCCCCGTCCGTGTTGCTTCATCCCCACCCTCCCTCCCCGTCCGTGTTGCTTTATCCCCACCCTCCCTCCCCGTCCGTGTTGCTTTATCCCCACCCTCCCTCCCCGTCCGTGTTGCTTTATCCCCACCCTCCCTCCCCGTCCGTGTTGCTTTATCCCCACCCTCCCTCCCCGTCCGTGTTGCTTTATCCCCACCCTCCCTCCCCGTCCGTGTTGCTTTATCCCCACCCTCCCTCCCCGTCCGTGTTGCTTTATCCCCACCCTCCCTCCCCGTCCGTGTTGCTTTATCCCCACCCTCCCTCCCCGTCCGTGTTGCTTTAACCCCACCCTCCCTCCCCGTCCGTGTTGCTTTGAACCCCACCCTCCCTCCCCGTCCGTGTTGCTTTATCCCCACCCTCCCTCCCCGTCCGTGTTGCTTCATCCCCACCCTCCCTCCCAGTCTGTGTTGCTTCACCCTCCCTCGTCCGTGTTGCTTAAACCCCACCCTCCCTCGTCCATGTTGCTTGACCGCCGCCACTTCACTCTTGATCAACCCACCCTCATCCATGTTGCTGGGCCCACCATCCACCCCCTTATTGTTTGACTCCACCCTCCCACCTTTCCTTCTGTTGTCCATTTTGTAACTTACCCCCGGCTCCTCCCACCCTTCATTGTCCATCATCTTTCCCCAAGCGTATCCATTCCTCCCCCTATTGTAAGTGTAGGCCCTCGGCTCAGTCTCCCTCCTTTTTGTTGCCTCCGGCCTACTCTATGTGCAACCTTCCACCACATAGTAAACAAAAAAGCCCTATAATGCAGCCAGCGCTGACCACATCAGTGTTTTGTTCCCACACCCTTGATGATCTGTTCCCTGACCCACACATCCTTCCTCTGTATTGCTTCCCATCCGGCTAGAAGTAAAAAAAATGCTATGACTCAGCCAGTGCTGGCAGAGTCCAGCACCTATCTTTTTATGTTTATGTTTACGTAATTTGTATTGCGCAACAAATACCATGGGGTGTCTTGGCGCATTAGAACTTCATGGGACAAAAACCAGCAGGTGGGATCATTGATCAAATAGCCAGGTCTTCAGGGATCTGCGGAAAGCTTGGTTGTGATTGAGGGAGATGGAATAAGCCAAGGCCTCACAATCTGAGCCATGTATGGGTTCTATTTTAACAGGATAGGTAGCTTTATGAATGATGGCTAAGCCACCGCCCTTACCCATAGCTCTGTCCAGTCTTGCCACACAATAACCGTCAGGGGTGGCAGCGCAAAAGTCAGGACCAGAGGCCGCATCCCCCCACGATTCCGTGATGAAGAGGATGTCCAGTTCCTGATCAATGATGGACTCCCCGATTTCCAGATAGTGTTTGGGAAGGTAGCGGGCATTGATCAGTGCCATGTGATATGGGGGCCTGGAATCCTGGGTTTTAGTCAAGGGGCTTGTGGTAGCAGGAGGGGAGGGGATTCTAAAATTGCAACCCGGGCAGGTTTCAGGGGCTGAGGTACTATGGGTATGGGTAAGTAGTGGCAGTGTCTTGCAACACGGGTTGATCTTATCGGTATTAAGATCCCTTAGGTGTTTCGAGGAATATCGCAGAGAGGCGCCGGTGAGGTGGATGGTCTCAGGGCCAGGGGGTATGGCCCTAGGCCCGGGACAGGCGCAGACGGGCACAGACGGGCTTGCCTTAGGCGCGCCCGCTGCGCACGTCCGCTGCGCATCCGAGGAGGCATCCGGTTTTTATGCCGGTGGTGGTGAGCAGCTAGACTGCTAACCTCGGCGCTAACTGGAAGTGTAGTTTCACACTTTCTGGTGGGCGATCTATCCCTCCACACTATCTGAATGATCAGTGGTGGACCGAGGAACACGCGTAATACAGCACAAAGTAAGTTTTTCCTTTCAGCCATGCTGCTTGGCAGCCTGGCTGTTATGCAATATGGTTAAGACTTTGACAAAGCCAATAGTTTCTCGTAAGCAAGACCTATTGGCTTCTCCTGTGCTTGTTAAATGTGTGATGTTGATTGAGAGGGGATGAATCTTACAATGTGACTGATTCTTCAGCTCAAAAATGTTTTTTAAGTTTTCTCCTTTGTGTCTAACATTCCAATGACTTTACTCCCTAAAGTGGCATCTTCAAGGCATCCATTGTTCTTACCTTGTTTGAAGTGTAACATTTTTTATTCATAATTGATTTCAACAGAGCTAGATGTTTGGGCTTTGACTATGTGGAGGCCTGATTAGTATTCAACAAGTTTTTCTTTCAAAAAAAGAATCTTGAGTAAATCAAACCATTTTGAAAGGCATCAGAGAAGTAGAAGTAAAAACTTCAAGGCTTTCCTCTGTGATGGATTCTAAATGTCACTCAGTAGTGGTAGTTTTAATGACTAATTAGGTGTGTGTGACTTCTGTGTAATTATCCGAGGGTTTGCAGGACCAATTAATGTGCCAGGCTGCCATGCTAACCACCCGCTGCTTGTCATCTATTAGTGATGGGAAGTTCAGCCTTGGTTTCAGACACATCCTCTTTTTAACTGATATTCTGTAATTTGTAAGTCTGCATTATGTAGCCTTTGTAACATTTGTGAAATTCAATATTCCTAAAGCCATTTTTAATGGTTATATAAATTCCTATTTTAAAGGTGTCTGCTTTTTCAACTTGGGAAAAGGAGCTGCACAAGATAGTTTTTGATCCCCGTTACTTGCTGCTGAATCCTAAAGAAAGAAAACAGGTATGAGAAAGTATCTGGTGTTTTGAATTTGTGGTGTTTGTACATCTTTTGACTCCTTGATGTCATTATTTTAATATTGTAGCACATCTGTGCTATAATCTCCTTTCCCTTTGTGATGTGCAAATATACATTAGACACGTGTGTGTATTTATTTCCTCAAGAAATCTACTCGCTATGGCGAACCAGATGTTATCAGGGCGAGCTATCTTTAGGGACTACTGGCTTGGTCTGGCGAGACTCCAGCTGACAAAACAGGTGTTCTTTTAATTTAGATAGTGAAAGAGTAATAACAATGCTTTTAAATCTTGTTACATTTGCTGTGTGTTCTAAGACAGAGGTCAGATGTCCGCTTATGTCTTCTTACAAATTGCACCTTAATGTATCCTGAGATTGTGTTTACAGAATGCTCTAACTTTGGAGTCAGAGAAAGAAAAGTAAAATGAACTGCCTGACAATCATGCTGTGTGAAATGAAAAGCTATAGAATGTCCGTTTTCTTTTCTAACCCTTTTTAATAGCTTGTAAATTAATTATACAAGTTATTTAAAATATATTTCAATAGTTGGGAGACCACTTTTTTTTCAAAGTCAACCTCTACCAAACAGATTTGCCGAAGACATCTTGGCGACATTCATAAAGCTTCCCAGGGAAAGCGTGCCTCATGTTGCTTAGCATTGGCTTTGTGGTTGTAGCACATGTTTTCTGGCTTTCTATTTGGTGGCTTTATTTGTTTTAGGCTGTCCTGGGTGTTTTCTTCACTCCAATGGAGCAAAGTCTTTTCACGCCATCTCCCATTGTTGTATACTTGCACGAGTGCTTCTTTCTATAAACAGGCCTGTAAATCTTGTAATCTTGTTTTAATTCTGAAGTGTGATGAAATCAAATATTAAAATAGAATTGAAACAAACTTTACTGGATGATGTGCAGATAAATATTTGATAACCCTATTTCCTCATTATCATTTTTGCTCTATTTAGTTTTATCTGATGAGACCTCTAGCAGGAGAATCTGAAAGAGACACGTTAGTGATAGATTCCTTACCTTAGAATATCCCCAGGCGTCAGACTGGATCCGGAAACTTTTGCGTAGCAATACCCCTGCGCGCCGGTAGGCGTCGTCTGCGGCTCCGCGTCCGTCGTCGGCGTCGTGAGCGCCGGGATGACGTCGTCGGAGTACTTAGACGGCGCCCATGCGCGCTGACGTCAGTTCTTCTTTTTTCCGCGCCAGCTAGCGCAGATCGGAAGAAGCTCTACCCCCAGTCACTTTTTGACTGAAAAATTTTGATCCTTTTTGATCTTCTCTTAGTCGACTGTCTCGACTATCGGTGCCAGGGATGCCCGGGTTCAAGCCTTGTTCGAAGTGCGGCCGACTCATGTCGGTCACGGACCCCCATCGCCGGTGCCTGAAGTGCTTAGGCCTCGACCACGACGATCGAACCTGCGCCGACTGCCGGGCCCTGACGTCAAAGGCTAGGCGGGAGCGGTCCCGCAAGCGTCTCGAGCTGAGGCACTCGGCCCCGCGCCACTCCAGGTCCCGGTCCCGGTCCCACGGGAGGTCGAGGGACAGGTCGCGAGGTCGGAGTCATCGACGTTCTGGAAGTGGACACCGATCGTCTGGTTCCAAGTCCTCAGGTAAGAGGCATGAGAGGTCGGAGCGACACCATCGGTCCTCCGACCCGCCCCGACGCTCGCTCAATGCGGCCGGGGACTCGGGCGACACCGCCCACGCGGCTCCGCGGGAGTCGCAAGCGTCGCCGCCTGCCCCACACCTTCGGGTCCCTGGGCACGGCGCGTCGCAGGAGGAGGTCGAGAGGTACCTCATGGCCATGAGGGCCCTCCCTCCTCAGTCGGTTCCCGTGGCGCCTTCGGGCCGATCGGCTCCGTCTGGAGGTCCTTCCGGGTCGGGCGCTTCGGCCCCGACGACGTCGGGTGCTTCGGCCCCGGCGCCGCTGGCGACTTCGGTCCCGGCGCCGCGCGACCTCGCTGGATCCGGCTCCGGATCTGGGACCTCGCCGGTCGACCTTACGACCTCGCCGGCGCCGTCCCTTCAGGTGTCGTCCCCGGCAGCGGATGTGGTTGCCGACCCCAATGTTTCCTACGGTCCTACTCAGGAGTCGGAGGGGCGCCGCTGGGCGCCGATTCCGTCGGCCTTTGGAGACTTCTATCTCCACGAGGAGGCCCTGGCTGTTAATCCTGGTCTCCAGGAGCCAGGTGACGAGGAGCAATGGGAGGGGTCCGAGGACCCTCTGGCACGTGATTGCCAGTCACATCAGGACTGGACATATGAGCTTGGGGAGGCCAGTGGTATTGACACCTCGCCAGACACTGGATTTACGTCGCCCCCGACTGTGGCTTCGGAGGCGGGTTCTGCTTACAGCGTAGTGTTGACGAAGGCAGCTAAGGCCTTAAACCTTCAGCTCCCCGTCGCGGCCGTGAGGACTAATCTCCTCACTGAGGTCCTCAAACAGCAGTCCGGCTCCGCGGAGCCCCTCCTGCCGTTCAATGAGGATTTGTGTGACGTTCTTCTGGGCACTTGGTCCAAGCCCGCCACAGGCCCCCCTGTGGACAGGAACGTGGCCAGACGCTACCGCCCGGCACCGGGCGACCCATGCTTTTTGTCCACCCATCCCACCCCCGAGAGCCTGGTCATCCAGGCCTCTAACTCCCAAACCGCATTCCCGTCGGCCCCGCCCGACAGGGAATCCAAGAGATATGAGCAGTTCGGGAAGAAGGTCTTCTCGTCTGTGAGCCTAGGGCTACGGTCTGTAAACACCAACTGTCTCTTGGGCCGCTACACCCACACTCTGTGGGACACGGTTGCGGAGGTGCTGCCACAATGCCCTGAGGAGGTCAGGGCTAAACTCAGCCAAACCCTTGCGGACGGCCGAGATGCGGCACGCTTTTCTATCCGGTGTGGGCTGGATACCACGGACTCACTGGGCAGGGCGATGGCAACGACGGTGGCGGTTCGACGCCACGCCTGGTTGAGGTCCGCCAACTTCTCGGCCGATGTCCAGGCCACCCTCCTGGACATGCCGTTTGATGGCCGTCGCCTCTTCGGCGACAAGGCAGACCATGCGCTGGAACGTTTCAAGGACTCCAGGGCCACGGCCAAGTCCTTGGGCCTTCCGGCCCCACGCCAGCAATCGGGTGCCTTTCGCTCCTTTCGTGGCCACGGAAGGGGCGCCCCACCACGGACCGTCAGCCACGCGCCGCAGAATGTTCAGCAACGCGGTGGCGGAC
The DNA here is from genome assembly GCF_964263255.1 of Lissotriton vulgaris. Taxonomy (NCBI): domain Eukaryota; kingdom Metazoa; phylum Chordata; class Amphibia; order Caudata; family Salamandridae; genus Lissotriton; species Lissotriton vulgaris. The sequence goes on from NW_028245951.1 coordinate 79,687, forward strand.
GTGGGAACCGCCGTGGCGGTGGTCGGGGCCAGCGGCGAGGCCAGTCCACACCTCCCTCAGCAGCCCCCGCCTCAAAACCTTCCTAGTCAGAGTTTTCAGGCCCATGTGACGCCTGTGGGAGGCAGGGTTCGCCATCACCTCTCCCACTGGCATACAGTCACTTCGGACAGGTGGGTGCTGCAAATTGTCCGAAGGGGTTTCTCCCTCCCCTTCGAGTCTTCCCCTCCATCCATGCCACCTCAATACCACCGTGTGTCGGGGGATCACTTGCAACTTCTGCAAGAGGAGGTTTCGGCCCTCTTGGCCAAGAGGGCCATCGAGCGCGTTCCTGGGCCAGAAGTAGGACGTGGTTGTTACTCCCACTACTTTCTGGTACCCAAGAAGGGCAAAGGGGGCCTACGCCCTATCTTGGATCTGCGGAACGTCAACGGCTTCCTCCGGACGGAGAAGTTCAAGATGCTCACTTTGGCTCAGGTCCTGGCTGCCCTGGACCCGGGAGACTGGATGGTAGCGTTGGACTTGCAGGACGCCTATTTCCACATCCCCGTCCTGCCGGCCCACCGGCGTTACCTACGGTTCATGGTAGGCCAAGAGCACTTTCAGTTTACCGTGCTCCCCTTCGGCCTTGCCAGTGCCCCACGGGTGTTCACGAAGGTGATGGCGGTGGTCGCAGCCCATCTGCGCAGGCAGGGGATATCAGTCTTCCCCTACCTCGACGACTGGTTGTTGAAGGCGGGCTCGCCCCAGACAGTCGTCAGCCACCTCCAGACTACGGCCGACCTCCTGCACTTGCTGGGGTTCTCCATCAATGTGCCGAAGTCACACCTGTGTCCCTCTCAAAAGCTCCTCTTCATCGGAGCGGTTCTCGACTCGGCGCAGTTTCGGGTTTACCCACCCGAACAGCGGGTTCGGGATATTCAGGCTCTGATTCCTATCTTCAGGCCGTTATCCCGGGTCTCGGTCAGGTTGACGCTGCGGCTTCTGGGGCTGATGGCCTTCTGCATCCTTCTGGTGCGTCACGCCAGGTGGCGGATGCGGGCTCTGCAGTGGGACCTGAAGTTTCAGTGGGCCCAGCATCAGGGCAACCTGTCCGATCATGTCCTGATCTCAGAGGGCACTGCAAAGCAACTGCAGTGGTGGCTCACGGACCGCGACTGGGTCAGTGGCAGACCCCTCTCCCTACCCCAGCCGGAACACGTAGTTGTGACGGACGCGTCCCTCAAGGGCTGGGGAGGCCACATGGGAGAGGCGGAGATCAGAGGCCTCTGGTCTCCGGCGGAGTCCCGGCTCCACATCAACCTTCTGGAGCTGCGGGCGATTCGTCTTGCACTGAAGGCATTCCTCCCCTCTATCAGGGGGAGCGTAGTGCAAGTGTTCACCGACAACACCACCGCCATGTGGTACTGCAACAAACAGGGCGGTGTGGGGTCGTGGACCCTCTGCCAGGAGGCTCTGCGCCTCTGGCAGTGGCTGGAACATCAGGGCGTGACCCTGGTGGTTCAACACCTGGCAGGCTCTCTGAATGCCAGGGCGGACGAACTCAGCCGCCGGTGCATGATGGATCACGAATGGCGTCTGAACTCGGTCGTGGCGCAAGGTCTCTTTCGGCAGTGGGGAGAGCCTTGGTTAGATCTATTCGCCACAGAAGAGAACGCGCAATGTCATCAGTTCTGCGCGTTGGAATTTCCAAGGCGGCACTTGCTCGGAGACGCTTTTCGTCGCGAGTGGAGCTGCGGTCTGTTGTACGCCTTTCCGCCTATACCACTTCTGCCCAGAGTGCTGAAGAAGATCAGGCGCGATCGGGCCCAGGTCATCCTTGTGGCTCCGGACTGGGCACGAAGATACTGGTATCCCGAGCTACTCAGCATGTCAGTCGATCCCCCGATTCGTCTGCCTCTTCGGGAGGACCTTCTGTCGCAGCAGCAGGGGACGGTCCTGCACCCGAACCTGTCCAGTCTCCACCTACAAGCTTGGAGATTGAGCGGCGGCAGTTGAGGCCATTTGACTTGCCTCCCGAAGTCTGTGATATCATTCTGGCAGCCAGGCGTCCCTCCACAAAGTCGGTATACGCCTGCCGGTGGAACAGATTTGTGGCATGGTGCACAGCAAAGGATCCTCTCTCGGCACCCCTTTCGGAAGTGCTGCTCTTTCTTCTTTCCCTTGCCCAGCAGGGCTCTGCTCTGGGCACTCTTAAAGGGTACCTTTCTGCTCTATCAGCCTTCTTGAGGCTACCAGATCAGCCTTCTTTATTCAAGTCCCCTATTGTAAGTAGATTTCTGAAGGGCATCACGCACATGTTCCCTCCTGTTCCCTTCGTGATGCCCCAGTGGGACTTGAATCTTGTTCTTACTTATCTGATGTGTGCTCCCTTTGAGCCACTGCATAACTATCCTCTTCGTCTCCTTACTCTAAAGACTGCCTTCCTGGTTGCCATCACCTCTGCCAGGAGAGTCAGTGAGCTCCAGGCTCTTTCTTCTTCTCCACCTTTCCTGTCTATTCATCCTGACAAGGTGGTGTTACGTACACGACCTTCCTTTCTGCCCAAGGTTGTTACGGCCTTCCACATCGGGCAGTCCATTACCTTGCCCACTTTCTTTCCGCCTCCGCATCCCTCGAAGGAGGAAGAGAGGCTCCACCGTCTGGATCCAAAACGTGCGCTCTCCTACTACCTAGATCGCACACGCCAATTCCGGGTGGATGACCAACTCTTTGTTGGTTACGTGGGCGCAAAGAAGGGTAAGGCTGTGCACAAGAGGACCATCTCTCGGTGGATCATCTTGTGTATCCAAGCATGTTACTCCATGGCGAGGAAGGAGCCCCCGGCTGGATTGCGGGCTCACTCCACTCGGGCCACGGCAACGACAACTGCCCTGGGCCGCGGTGTCCCCCTGCAGGACATTTGCCAGGCAGCTACGTGGGCCTCGCTGCACACGTTCGCAAGACACTACTGCCTGGACAGTCAAGTCCGGAGGGATGGCTTCTTTGGCCGTTCCGTCCTCCAGGACTTTCTGGTGTGATATTGGTTCGCAGACCCACCACCGGGGTTGGTATTGCTGGGGTATCTATTCTAAGGTAAGGAATCTATCACTAACGTGTCTCTTTCAGATGCACAAGTTACTACTTGTGTAACGATATATCTGTAAGAGACATTAGTTAGTGATAGATTCCTTACCGACCCACCCATCCTCCCCGTTCTGCGAACCGATATCTAGGGTTAAGGTCATCCCCTTTCAGGGCCCTAGTTTCATGGCACCAGTGTTGGTTCTATCATGGCTCTGCGTATCTGGCGCGGAAAAGCTGTGTGTCAGAACTGACGTCAGCGCGCATGGGCGCCGTCTAAGTACTCCGACGACGTCATCCCGGCGCTCACGACGCCGACGACGGACGCGGAGCCGCAGACGACGCCTACCGGCGCGCAGGGGTATTGCTACGCAAAAGTTTCCGGATCCAGTCTGACGCCTGGGGATATTCTAAGGTAAGGAATCTATCACTAACTAATGTCTCTTACAGATATATCGTTACACAAGTAGTAACTTGTGCTTCCTTACCTTTGAATTATCCCCAGGATCCGGAAACTTTTCTACAGCAGTACCTCTGCGCATCAGTAGAGGGCGTTGAGTGACTCTGTAACGTTCACCAGATGTGACTTTCAAGAGACCATATAAGCCCTCCCCTCAGGCGATGACGTCAGTTTCTTCCTTTTCGCGTGGACCCGGATAGGTGTACCTCTGGCCAATATTGGCCTACCTCGTCGTTGGTGACAAAACAGTGTGCTGCTCTCTGGATATCTTTGCGGTACTGTGAACGAAGATGTCTACCCCTACACCCTCATCCTATTTGCATGTGGTGTCTGGGCGCGCACATTGACTCCGAACGGTACAGCTCATGTCTTCAGGGATGGTCTTATGCATTTGCATGAGCGCCCCTTGACATAGGTAGCAGCACGGTGGTCGAGGGCCCCTTCTCAGTCACGCTCCCCTTCTCCCTCCAAGGACCAATTGAGGGCCAGCCCCCGAAGTCCTTCCTCTTCGCTGTTTGGTAAGTCACGCTGTAGGCGGCTGGTGTCACAGCCTTCCCAGACTTTACTGCATACGCGAAGTGTCCGACACCCCTCCAGTGTCAGAGCGAGAATCTGTCCTGCAACTTCCAGTGTTTACGCACTGAGGTGACTCTTGCTCATATGATGAAATACTATCTCTCCTTCATGCCATTTTTGGTTCTCAGCCTCCCTCTGGTGTGCGTCTCGGCCCCAAGGAGGTCGGTGAGGCCTTGACTAACTCCAAACCGGTGGGACCTCCCTTAATGTCAGTTAGGCCTACGGAATCCATGATCGACCCCTTATTGGCTCCAGTGCACAGCCCTATGGGTTCCTACCTGAGATGCCAGTGTTGGATCCGCCGGCGCCGCCTTCTGTGTCGACGGCACCAATCGCCCCTACTTTGCCTCTCCACCCTGACGCCGAGGTGTCTTCTCTTCGACGTCTAGATCATCAGCGGTGGAACAGTTCTTTTTGGACTACCTTCCTCTGCTTTCAGGAGAGCCTCTTGCTACTTTTCCTTGGAACATTGGTATTTTGGTGATGACATAAATGAAATTCCTCAGCCTCCTCCTAGGTTTCATTGATGTCGTACCTTGGTGAAGCTAGCAAACTTGATTCTTCCTCATCCTCTAGCCTATTTTCTCCTCCTAGCCGGTTGCTGCACCGTGTTCTCTTGCTTTCTACCAAAGTTCTGACAGGGGTATTTTAATGGTGTTTTGCAGATGCACTGTTGCCTTGTTCTACTGGGTACTTAGTCTGTATGCTTTACAGGTATTCCTCCATAGGTTTCTGACACCATAGTACCTGTTAGAGGGGGGCTCCACATGCCATGCTTTGGTGCACTGGTACAAGTCGGAAGATGGTGAACAGGGTTCCTCCTTGACACCCCTCCCCCGCCCTTGAGTGTTTCTCCACACTAGCCAATGTTTTTTGTTTTTCCCTCCGCTCTATTTGTTTCCCTTCTTTCCTAGCAGACACAAGGGAAGGGGCATGGTTCTTAGCTTAGGGTGCATTGTCTGGGTTTTGACCTAGGTGGTGTCCTTTCTTTCTCTCTTCAGGCGTTCGCACTCCTTGTCAATAAAGCAAGCAGAAAAAACTTCTTACCAAGATATATATTTAATCGGCGGAATCTCTCACCATCTTAAAAAGGCTCGCTAAGAGTCCTAGACCTAGAGGAGCCCGGACACAAATACGTCTGTATATGCAATCAATAAACATAAACTTGTTTAAATATTATTTTTTCTAGTTTTTTTTTGTTATTTAGAAAAGAATGTCTTCTAATATTTGTTCATAGAGATATACATTGTTGATTCTAACAAATTAACAATACTGTGGAAAGGAGAAAATATAAATACCTCTGGCCACACACACCTCACATACGCTCATTCATACACCATTCATTATTCACTAAAGCAAACATTAAATGTAACAAGCATCAGAAGACCAAGATATGTCTTATACCCAAATGGATCTAAAGAAGCAGACATCTTTTTCTTTGGCACAGCAATAATATCTTATGAAGAATACATACTCTCCCCAATCAGCCTATTAATACATTCCAAAAAATAATAGAATTAATAGATCCTCTTTTCTTCTCTTCTACGATTGCGTCGACACGCGTTTCGGTGAAGACCCGAGAATCCTGGTCGCACCTTCCTCAGGGCACCAAAAGCATATGTGGGTCAGAGGGTCTTAGGAAAAAACAGTATTTCCATAATGGAGGTTACAACGCTAGTTAATTCGATTAAAAGAGGAGGTTTCAGTGCAACCTCATCCAAGACATGGCGAGATATCCTTAAATGAAAAATGTAGATATTTTCCTGATCTAAAGGAGGGTGGCTCAGACTGAGTATATGAAAGCTTAAATGGTCTAGAATACAAACTGAACTGAATCCTGCTCACCTGATTGAGGTAGCCTGAGGGCTCCAGATCGATTTGTTGATGACTTGCCTTGCTTCAAAAGAGAACGACTTCTAGATCGTATCAAACCTTAAATAGAAGCTGATCTGATATATATGCTGTGAGAAAGTGGCTCTATATATACTGGACCAGAATAAGGTACAATGTGAATAAGAGTACACAAACCCCAGAGGTATAACCGAGGTTAAAGCCAGGTGTGACCTTACTCTCTAAAGTGGTAGCTTGGTCGAGTAGTAAGGCAGTACCAGAGGACAGTGTAAAGCATTTGTTGTACACACTCAGTCAGCAAACCTTTTCACACACTCAAAGACTGAACTCAAGGCCAATTCTTTTTATATCACAGATATAGTGGTTTTATTTTTAGAACTAACAGGTATCAAAATATACTGTTCTCAATATGAGGTCTTTGATGAGTACTTTGCAGAAAGGCAATAAACTTTGTAAACACAATAGGTACAGTGGGTGCTGTAGGTAACACAATTCTAAAGACACTTTAGCATTGAGCTCAATGGGTTTCCCTCATATAAGTAGAGTTGATTACTTTGTAGATTACTTTGGTAGTTCCAGGCCTGGATCCTAGATTCAGTCCTGGGGTCTAAGCTGAAAACAATTTAGTAAAAACTTTTTGGTTATTGCAGTGATTTTTCAGGAATATAAAGCTATTTTAAAAGTTCCCCCTTAGAAACTTTTCAATGAAAATCGGGCAATGTTCTCCAATGGGAGAAAATTCAGGTTGCAGGTAAAGTACGATCTCGTTGCTTTTGTAATCCAGTACTGGGCTCATAGGTCCAGCACTGGGGTCTCAACTTAAATCTGGTAGGTAATTACGTTTCAGTATTTCGTATAATTTTTAAGGAATATTTCTAGTTTTCCAAAGTAGACAGAAGAAATTTCATAGAAAAGCAGACAATGGATTCCTATGGAAAAAATACATGTTACTAGTAAACCCGGTAAGGATTACTTTTGCGGTTCAGTACTGGGCTGCAAGGTACAGTACTGGCTTCTCTCCTGATCACAGGGGAGTACTTCGGAATTCTGAATATTTTATATGAATATTTTAAGTTTCTAAAACTTCACACTTAGAAGATTTTTCGAGTCAAACCAGTCAATGTTATCCAATGGCAGGTAAGTGAGTTACGGGGGACGCGCAACACAACTGACCAGGTCTTGGAGGAGTGCCTTGACCTTCACTTTGGAGCCTGCCGATACTCCTGTGCCGAAAGAGGGGGAAATCGTCGCCCATTGCCTGCGGTGGGAGAGCTGGGGGATTACTGCTTCTACTGACCACCGGTGCCTTGAACCACCCGTGGACCGCGCGCTACCTGCCTACAACATCCAGCAGGCAGTGCGGTCTCGCGTGAGCTGCTGGCCGAAAAGCAACGCCCCCTGGGACCTTTAAAATCCTCACAGGACCAACGCGCAGCGGGACGCGCAACACAACTGACCAGATCTTGGAGGAGTGCCTTGACCTTCACTTTCTAGCCTGCCGATACTCCTGTGCCAAAAGAGGGGGAAATCGTCGCCCATTGCCTGCGGAGGGAGAGCTGGGGGATTACTGCTGATACTGACCACCTGTGCCTTGAACCACCCACGGACCGCGCGCTGCCTGCCTACAACATCCAGCAGGCAGCGCTGTCTCGTGAGCTGCTGGCTGAAAAGCAACGCCCCCTGGGACCTTTAAAATCCTCACAGGACCAACGCGCAGCGGGACGCGCGCGGGCTCGCCCGGGACAAAGGCGGGGCCATCTGCAGCCATCCGAGGCCGGGCTGTAAGACTCTGATATTTGGACTCCGCTTTTAATATTTTCCATATCCCTGCTATTTCCCATGGCATCAAACCGTAAGAATGTACTGAGAGTGGGACAGGGAGTAGCGGGTACAATGGATGCTTTTTTGATCAGAGCCGAATCGGTCTTGCAACGGGAGATAGCCTTGACGGAGAAGACTGTCGCTAGGTATAGCTGAGGCGCAGAAGAGGTCCTCATTGGGCACAATTAGTAATGCTAAATCACCTGAAATTAACCTCTATCCTGTAGCCCTTATTAACAAGCAGGTTATTGATTAAGGGTTTGGAAATGGACCTGAAGTGGATATATCTGTTGTGGCTACAAATGAAGTCAATTCTAGTGGACAGCCCCCCAGAAGTTTCTCCCAATACATCATGTTTGTCCAATACCCCATGTTTGTCCAATACCCCAAGGATCTCTGTGGTTACTTCCCCCGAGGAAGATATATCTAAATCGAGCCCAGCACTGGGCGAGAGACTTAGCTCACATAGGCTAGCCACATCAAATAAGGGACAAGATCCGGGCCCGACAAAAAATATGGTAATCCCTACAGTTAAGAATAAAAAGAACAGTAAGGAAGTCGGGGGAGCTAGACCAAAGGCGGGTAATACACAAGCGATGGGTAGGCATGTGGTCTTAACAAAGAACATTAGCACACAAACAGACAGTGGGAGCACTTCTTGGGACATATGAGATGGTTTGGGAAATTAGAAACCACACTGAAGGACTCCCTAGAAGCAATGTTAAAGGAGAAAGTGGAGGGCCTCGAGACACACTTGATAGCTAGCTTAACACAGTTCTCCGCTAGAATAGAACACTTGTGTGTAAAACAAGGGAATGCAGAACAAACTACTAGCAGGAGAGAGAGTAATTGCCCACCTCAATCCATCCCTACAGGAAGGGAAGTAGAGGACTTGGCGGCAGCTATAAACCCCCCCCACCCCCCCCCCCCCCCCAAAAGGCCTGCCTGACTGAGGGTAGAAAGGACTCCAGACACATTAGAGTATGTGCTGATTCCGGAGGAATAGCTAGATCGACAGCCCAGGGAAGCCCGAGTAAACCATCTGGTATGACACAAGTATTTAGTCCAAAAGGAACTGATTTGATGCCAAATACTGATGTTCTACACTTACCCCCGGCATCTTCACCATATGTAACAGTTCTTACAGGGGTACCCTCTTTAAAAAGGGATCAACAAGAATCTTGGCAAAACCTCCGCAATAAGGTTGCTGACTGGCTGGTAAAATTTAAGCGGTTTCATCCGGGCGTTACCCATGACATTCTGATGGTCCGCAGGGTAGGGTGGCTGGGGTCTTCACCAAAAGATATAAAAGGAGATTGCGTGGTTATCAATTTTATGCGCCCCCAACAAGCTAGGAGGGCCCTGCAATGTATGGAAGATCCCGAGGGCCGAAACACGCTCATTAGTGCACTCCCCCTGGGTTACTTCTACAAGCCAAAGCATGATGGGATCCTAAGACAGCAGTCTCTTACTGTCACCCTGGAGAATAGATTTTTTACCAACCTAGAGGAGGTAGACTGACTACCTAATCCTAGTTTAAACATTATTCCCCGGGAAAACGACATAGAGTCCGAGGGGGGGCCATTTGGATGAAACTTCTACCAGTAAACAAGTGCCAAATACACTAGGACAGTGCGCCAAGGACTCTGGTGATGGTTCATTACATCTATCCTGTGACAGCAGTACTGAGATAGAAGTAAATAGCATTAGTAAAGTCCCTAAAGTAAGGACCGGGGATGTATTCACCGCAGTAGGGGGTACAGATGATCAAGTTAGTCAAGTGATTCCACCTTAAATATCTCCTCATGGTAGCCCGGTTGTAAAACTTATGTCCTGGAGTATTGTAGGCAGTGGTAGAAGTGGGCGGGGACGGAAGGGCACGGCGTGCCCCTACTTCTAGAAAATATTTCAGTCCGTTCTGATTGAGGTCGATTATCTCCTTTCGAATGACAATGCACCTGGGAGATGCCTTTCTAGGAAGCCCTTGGGCCAGCGGGGAGTGTGGTTAAAGGGTGGCAGAGCCCTGAAGCTACACTGTGCTTTGTTCTGTGCTTCTAAAGCAGTGACAGATACAGAGATATCTTAAGTGCACGGAGAGTTTACACATCAGTGGAGACTTTACACATCAGCAGGGAGTTTACAGTGAAATGGCAAAGTCAGCCTTTCCACCATTAGCAGAGCCCTGGGGGTTTCCTTGTAAAATAAAACTACTCTGGTACAATATCCAAAGTTACCTGTTTAAGAACAGCTGGCTCCGAGAATGCTGCCGCCCTGACAAGGCACATTTGCGATGAATGCATTGAGTCACTGATCTGCTGACTGCCAACTAAATAACTGAGTGAAACATAAGTAAACAAGGTGGTACTTCCAGGAGCCTATGGGCAGCTCAGTAGGGCTGCGCCCTATTCTCTGGTCAGCTCAGTAGGGCTGCGCGCTATTCTCTGGCCTATGGGCAGCTCAGTAGGGCTGCGCGCTATTCTCTGGTCTATGGGCAGCTCAGTAGGGCTGCGCGCTATTCTCTGGTCTATGGGCAGCTCAGTAGGGCTGCGCGCTATTCTCTGGTCTATGGGCAGCTCAGTAGGGCTGCGCGCTATTCTCTGGTCTATGGGCAGCTCAGTAGGGCTGCGCGCTATTCTCTGGATATGGACAGCTCAGTAGGGCTGCGCGCTATTCTCTGGTCTATGGGCAGCTCAGTAGGGCTGCGCGCTATTCTCTGGTCTACGTGCAATTATATCAGACACACAGTATGCAAGCCCGAAATCCTAATCTTCCAAAGAATCCCCACATATAACATCCTCGCTACAGTGAGGCAGAATAAATATTGTGAATGGGAACAGACGGCTTTTAGGCTGCACAGCACTTGGGAACATGTGCTTCAGATGCGGGACAGGAGAGGCGATGGGACAAGAGAAGTGATGGGGCAGGGGAAGAGAAGGGGCAGGAGCGGTGAAGGGGCAGTGGAAGTGAAGGGGCAGGAGCGGTGATAAGGAATGGGCAGGAGCGGTACCGGCAAGAGCAGTGAACTAATAGGGGCAGTGAACGGATAAGAGCAGTGAACGGGGCAGGAGAAGTGATGGGACAGGAGAAGTGATGGGGTAGGAAATGTGACAAGGCAGGAAAAGTGACGGGCCAGGAGCAGTGACAGAGTAGGAGAGGCAACATGAAAAAGAGATGACTGGGCAGGAGAGGTAACTGGGCAGGAGAGGTAACTGGGCAGGAGAGGTAACTGGGCAGGAGAGGTAACTGGGCAGGAGAGGTAACTGGGCAGGAGAGGTAACTGGGCAGGAGAGGTAACTGGGCAGGAGAGGTAACTGGGCAGGAGAGGTAACTGGGCAGGAGAGGTAACTGGGCAGGAGAGGTAACTGGGCAGGAGAGGTAACTGGGCAGGAGAGGTAACTGGGCAGGAGAGGTAACTGGGCAGGAGAGGTGGCCGGGCAGGAGAAGTGGCCGAGCAGGAGAAGTGGCCGAGCAGGAGAGATGACAGGGCAGGAGCGGTGAACGGGTCAGGAGCGGTGAACGGGTCAGGAGCGGTGAACGGGTCAGGAGCGGTGAACGGGTCAGGAGCGGTGAACGGGTCAGGAGCGGTGAACGGGTCGGGAGCGGTGAACGGGTCGGGAGCGGTGAACGGGGCGGGAGCGGTGAACGGGGCGGGAGCGGTGAACGGGGCGGGAGCGGTGAACGGGGCGGGAGCGGTGAACGGGGCGGGAGCAGTGAACGGGGCGGGAGCAGTGAACGGGGCGGGAGCAGTGAACGGGGCGGGAGCAGTGAACGGGGCGGGAGCAGTGAACGGGGCGGGAGCAGTGAACGGGGCGGGAGCAGTGAACGTTGGTGATCAATGTACCTGCTGGAGAGAGATGGGAGCATGTTTTGTCTAGTGGCTGTTTTACTCATCTAAGGTAGCGCAATGGGGTAATATGCCTGCTGCAAAGAACATGTACCATGCATATCAAAGAGCAATATGTTATGTGCATAGTTCTGTGGGTAATGCTTTGTGTTCACTTCCCGAATGAAAGGACTCTTAAATACATATGGCCTGGCAGTTTGGGCTGGACTGTTTCCATTGGGCGCAGCATCAAGACTGATTTGCATATGGCTGGGTCCATTTCCATTTTCCATTTCATTTATATAGCGCATAACTCACCCGAAGGTCTCAGAGCGCTTGCAGAAGAAACTCCTATCAGATAACTATGCAGGCAGAGGCTGGTCTAAAAAAGCCATGTTTTTAACTGTCTGCGGAATTTCAGGTAGTCTGGTTCCGTCCTTATCTGGAGGGGCAGGGAGTTCCATGCTACAGGAGCTGTTTTACTTAAGGCTGTGTCATCGTTTCTGGCGGTACGTACCCTGGGGACATTTAGGAGAAACTTGGTGGAAGATCTTATGTTCTCACCGGGTGGTAGACCTTAAGTTTTTGTTCTAGATATGCAGGGCCATGTCCATTGATGGATTTGTGGACGAGGCCGCATAATTTGAATTTAATATGTTTTTGTATTGGGAGCCAGTGCAAGGTTTTTAAGCAGGGTGATGAGGGGGTGCGGGAAGGAAGGTCAAGCACCAATCTAGCTGCGGTGTTTTGTAGGACCTGTAGGCGGGCAAGCAAGGTGGTATTTGATGAAGCCAGGAGTGCGTTCCCGTAGTCAATTCTACTAACAATAAGTCCCTGAACTAGAGGCATACGAGCTGAGAGGGGGAGCCCCTAAAATATTTTTCTCAGACTACGCATGAGGCCATAGCTGGTGCCTACTACTTTGCTAATATGTTCGGACATGGACAGTTTATTGTCGATTGTTACCCCGAGATTCCTCACTGAGGATTTGGGAGTGGGGCATGGGCGAGGGAGACAGGCCACCAGTCATCGGACCAAATTTTATCTGCCTTTCCAAACAGCAGAACCTCCGTCTTTACTGTGTTTATCATTTAAAAGTATCTGGTCATCCAGTCATGAATATCTACCATGCAATTTTTAAATCTCAATTTGGTGACATCCGGGTTCTGATTGATGGTGATCAGTATTTGAGTGTCATCCACGTAGGACATGGTCCCAAAGCCGTGTGCTCGAATGACCATAGCAAGAGGGGACACATACAAGTTAAAGAGCGTAGGGCTCAATATGGATCCCTGTGGGACGCCCTTATCGTTATCATAGAAGTTGGAGGAGTGGGCACCGACTTGGACCTTGGACCGTCTGTTTGTCAGATAACTTTTTATCCAGCATAGTGCGGAGCCTTCGACACCAACCTCAGCAATGCGTTCTAAAAGAATGTGATGCGAGATGGTGTCGAAGGCCGCAGACAGGTCAAGCAAGACCAGTATGGCTGACTGGTTAGAGTCTAGTGTCAATCTTATGTTGTCCACAACTTCAAGAAGGGCAGTCTCGGTGCTGTGGAACGCCCTGAAGCCTGATTGTGAAGGGTCCAGGAGCTTGTTTATCTCCAGATGTGATTTAAGGTGTTTATTTATTGAGGATTCCATAATCTTACCAAATAGGGGAAGGAGTGAGATTGCCCAATAATTAGGGATTGATTTAGGATCGGCATAAGGTTTTTTTAAGATTGGTCTAATAACTGCTTCCTTCCAATGTAGTGGAAAAGAAGAGTGAAGTAGGGACTGATTTAGCGTTTTTGTTAAAGCCGGGATCAGAGCAGGAGCAAATTTTGATAGAATTTGAGGAGAGGCCAGGTCTCCAGGGGCCCCAGACTTCATTTGGAGTAGGATTGTCTCAACCTGTGTTTCAGTGAATGAAGGAAATTCCCCTAGTGTGGAAATAGAATTGTTGGGGTCTCTGCAATTGCTGGTGGACGAGACTATTGTCTGACCGGTGGAAGCTGACTGAGGAAAACGTTTATGAATTTCGTTAATTTTATCGTGGAAATATACTGCCACAGCATCTACCCATTCTTTAGATTCGTCAAGTGGCTGCTGGCTGGCAGGGGGGTTGGTGAAATCTTTCACTATGTTATATAACTCTCTCTGTGAGTTAGATGCCAGAGATATCCTATTACCAAGATATGCCTTCTTCGCCTCAGCGATTCCTTTCATGTATTGTCTGTGGGCGATTTTATATTGAACCCTGTCATTTGAATCTTTAGTTTTCCGCCATTTCCTTTCAGCTACTCTGACTGCATGTTTAGTTCGGTCCAGATCTGGCATAAACCAAGATGAATTTTTCTTAGGAGGTTTTGATACTCGGGCTGGGGCACTGCGATCTAATGCCAAGACTATTGCAGATTCCAGTTCTTTGGCAGCTATGTTAGGATCAGTCTTGTCGGTAATGACTGGAGGTGAAAAATGCTCAGCAAAAGAATCTGAGGTAATTTTGTTCCATGGTCTACTCAGTTTAACTTGGGTAGTTTTCCGGGGTTCGAACTGAGGGCACACGATGTTGCATTTAATAACATAATGGTCGGTCCACAGGACTGGGTCAATCTGTCTAATTTTAACTTTGGGGGAATATGTGCATATAAGGTCTAATGCATGTCCCACTATGTGAGTTGGGCCTGTCGGGAGTATATTTAGTTGTAGAGTATCAAGGTTTGTAGTCAAGTCAGCAGTATGGGGGTCAAGAGTTTGGTCCAGATGATAATTTATGTCTCCTAATAGAAGAAAATTATCTGTAGCTATAGCATAAGGTGCAATAGCTTCGACAAGCTTCTCCACATAATGAGTTTTGGCGCTTGGGGGTCTGTAAATGAGGGCCACTTTCCATGACTCTTGGTTACCTATAACCAAGGAGACAATACACATTTCACCCTAAACTGGGTCCAAACTGGAATGGCATGGTGAGCAAAAAAACTATGGATTTAGGCCTAGATCTCTGTACTGAGGTGAATGTGTGACATTGTTCTGCATTCTGTCCATCAATAGTTCTTTTTGCATTTGTCACCCCGAGTGGGACAGGTATGCTCAGACATGAGTCCCGTGCTCTCCATGCTACTGGAATCAAGCTATCCTGGCTGATGAGGGCTGAAAGCCTGAAAGCGGTCTAGGATGCTTGTTTCTAGTCCAGGGAGGACCTGGTCTGGCAGTTCAGGATCAAAACTGATTTGCATATGGCTGCCTCCAACTTTGGACTGTAAATGAGGGCCACTTTCCATGACTCTTGGTTACCTATAACCAAGGAGACAATACACATTTCACCCCAAACTGCCTTCAAACTGGAATGGCATGGTGAGCAAAATAACAATGGATTTAGGCCCAGATCTCTGTACTGGGGTGAATGTATGACATTGTTCTGCATTCTGTCCACCAGTTGTTCTTTTTGCTATAATATGAGTGAGCAGCTAGTTGGCTGACATGAATATGAGGGAGCCTTTGTGGGTTTCCGTGAGTCTAGATTCTCCTGAAGAGTCCCTACAAGACAAAAAATAATCATGGATTTCTGAACAATGAGAGTAAAAGCATTAGGGTAACATGTTGTTCCTGCTTACATTTCACACACTTTACATAAACCTGTATTCCCTATGAGTGTTTGCTTTTCCTGAATTAAACCTCAAATAAACATGTTTATCCATTGTTTTAATTAAATAACGTTATAAGCTGTAACTGGTCAGTGAAATGCTAAAAGTGCAAAAAATTGGTATGTTTTGCTATTTCTAGCCACACCCCTGACTCCGCCCACTGATTCAATTTTCGGTTATTCCCGCCCCCTGATTCTCCACCCACAGTTCCCCTACTTTTTCTTTCCCACTTCGACCACTGGTTGTAGGTTTAACCAGGAATCTCCGGGATACTTTTTGGTGCACCTACACTGATGATTATGATGTAATTCTCCTGCAGGAGACCTGGGCCTTAGAGATCCCACACAGGCTTGGTTATAAAACTTTTTACCGCAAAGCTATCCCTTCAATTAGAGGAAGAGCGTCTGGGGGCTTAGTGATTTGGATAAGAATAACTTTGGAAATTGAAGTTACTCCCCTCTCCATTCCATCTCAAGATCTTCTGGGCGTTAAAATGGTGACAAAAGATAAAGAAACTGTATTCTTAATAAATGTATACAACAGGCCAAATCCCCTAAACAAGGAATCCAAGGTGATAGAGCAATTGGACTCTTACCTTGATACACTAGGACTTAACTCACAAGTGATTATAGGCGGGGATTTTAACTACAAATTTGAGCCAGTACTGGCCCTTGATAATATATTTGATGAACAGGACAGGGCAAATGACATCCCTGCTCTAGATAGTACTGGGACAGTCAAAAGAACTGTAGCAGCAATTCAGATTCTACAGCTAACCGTGGAACATGACTTAAGGGCATGTAATGGCTGTTTCCAGTCAGATAGCCCAGCAGCACCAACATTCAGCAAAGGTAACTCAAGTCGCATATAGACTTCATATTGATCTCCCTAAGTCTATGGTTTCTAATTACTGATTTTAAAGTAGACTTTAGGACAGAGAGTGATCACCTACCACTCCAATTATGTTTAGATTCCCAGCCTTTTATAACCAAACCAACTGTTGATGCTGCAGTAAATAGCACTGACTGCGAACCCCAGGTAACAAATAACAGACGCGCCCTAAAATGGCCCTATATTTTGGCCAAGGAAGCAACGATGGTAAATATTTATAACACCTTTTCAGACATCGTTGCATCCTGCCAGAATCCCCCATTAGGCTCCCAAGGTGTACTAGATATGCACTTTCATTTGATAGATGCTTTACCACCCCTTCTGAGTAAAATCTACGATAAGGACAAATACTCACAGTAGCCACCCTGGACTAGGTAATCCCTGGTATAATAAAGAATGCCGCTCAGCTAAGGCTCACCTAATTCAGGCAGTTAAATCCAAGAACTCGCAGGATATAAGAGATAGCAGACATGTGTATAACAAAATTCTAACACAGACGAAAAAAACGTGGGATGAGGCTATCTGGGAGGATCTTCTAACCGCAGCCAAAAAGAGAGAGCATTGCACCTTTTGGAGCTTAATAACAAAGGGGAATGAGACCGGTGGATCAGCTAAGGACCTCTATTTAGATGAAAAAACATGGTGCGACCACTTCTCCAAACTATATTCACAAAATGAAGTGGGTTCGTGCATAGGTGAACAAGTGGTCGATTCAGCCTCTAGTATAGCTTCTCTACATTTTAGTTTAGAGGAGACCACCCAGGCACTAAAGGCTATTAAAACCGGTAAAGCCCCAGGACCTGATAAGATCCCTGGTGATCTATTAATACACAATATGGAAGTCTGGGGGCCTTACATTAACTTTTTATGCAATTCCATAGTGGCAGGCACACCAATCCCCGAGACTTGGAAAGGGGCAGAAATTGTAACAATTTTTAAAAAAGGGGATCGTCATGACCCAGCCAACTACCGCCCAATTAGTTTAATTGACCTTTTACAGAAAACTTTTGCCAGACATATTTTAAACAGACATTTAGGATGGATGGAGGAGACTCAGATATTGACCAAATACCAGGCAGGGTTCAGAACAAACATCAGCACTGTAGACCAAGTATTCAGGTTCACATGTATTTGCTGGAAATACATCAATATTAGGAAGGGCAGCTTGTACGTTGCTTTCATGGATCTGAGGGCCGCCTTCGACCTCGTACCCTCTTGTGGGACACATTAAGAAATATGGGGGTCCTGGGCGAACTTCTTGTAGAGTTAATTAGACTTCACACTGGGAACTACACCAAAGTGCGCTGGGGGAAGGGAGGCGAAGTCACAAAGGCCATACCAGTGAGAAGGGGCGTGCGCCAAGGCTGCGTGCTGGCGCTTACGCTCTTCTCACTGAATGTTAATGATATACCTACATATCTGGGGGATTGTAACCATGACTCCCCGAAATTGGGTGATGAAGCGATCACGGCATTACTCTTTGCCGATGATACAATCCTCATTTCACAGACCCCGAAGGGACTCCAAAATTTGGTGAACTCATTTTATAGTTATTGTATGGAAAAGGGATTAGAAATCAATTCATCCAAAACCAAATACATGTCCATAAACCCACAAAAATCATTTCAGAAAAACTTGGCTCTAAACAACCAAAAACTAGAATATGTGTGGAGTTTTAACTATTTAGGCATAATGCTGGACAGTAACCTTTCTTGGAAGGGGCAGTTAGAAAAAACAGATTATCTTTTAAACAAAATTCGATGCCGATCCTAAAAGTACATGGTGGGAGTTATTCTAAGGCCATCACACCAGCATTAGAAGTATTTAAAGCAAAGGCCCAATCAGCGGCACTTTACAGTGCTGAGCTCTGGGGGTCCTCCTGCAAAAGAAACTTTGAATGGGATGAAAACAACTTCATACGTAGGCTACTTAAAATACCGACAAGAACTCCCCTAGTTCCAGTGTGTTTGTATATTGATATCAAACGCACAGACTATCAAGCCATTTTTATTGGGTAAGGTTGTGGACCACTCCGGAGTTGATTAACTATAGAAGCGGTTTAATAGAAATCATGCAGATTGATGAGTATAAGAACATGTTATAAGAAAAGGACCTGCAAGGGATTTTGTTATCTTTCTATTTATCAGCACTGATAGGATCTGTTATAAATAATCAGAATACCTAACACTGTTTTCAATCAGTGGCTGTGCTATGTTATTAGCTTTTAGTATAGGAGTCCCAAAGGATCAGTACAACTAGTGTTACCACACTAACACAGTAGATATAGTAAATAATTAATAAATGCAAAAAAACAGGGTTTTGTATTGTCTGAAGGTTATTTGTTGTTGTTAGAACTGGCTATTTCTGGTAGGCTAAGGCTGATGCCAAAGCCAGGCAGAAACCACCATTCTAGTCAGGCCAAGGAAGTCACACGCCAAGATAACCCCTGCTCACCCCCTTGGTAGCTTGGCACAAGCAGTAAGGCTAAACTCTGAGGCAATGTGTAAATCATTTGCGCCAGCGCACAACAGCAACAACATACTAGGCACACCACAAAAGAGACTCCACACAAGGTTATTATAAAAATAACTTTTGTATTGTAAAAACACATCAGATAAAATCACACATATACATGGTGCCAACTGGCACGGGTAATATTCACATGGGATTATTTACAAGACAGGGCCACATGGGCCACTGTCAGAATCAGATATAGTACTTCTAGAATAAGAAATAATAAACATAAAATGGTAATCACAAAGGTCACAACCAGTATCCACTGGTAACAGGAACAAGGACCTTACTAGGACCACCTGTACTAAAAAGGACAACCACTTAAGAATAACCACATTTAGGGGTACACCAGAACACATTACCCATGATGCATGAACCACATTCAGAGGAGTAATAAAGAGAAACGCATGATGCCATAAAATACATTCAGAGGTGTTAAGAATAAAGCACATGATGCAATAAAATACATTCAGGGGTGCAGCGCAAGAAGACACATGATGACTAAACATTCAGAGGTGCAGCGCATGGAAAGAAAGACACATAATGCATTAACCTACACATTCAGAGGTGCATAATAAATCAATAGCGCAAAAACTCACATTAGCAATAACTATTAAAAAGCATAGAAGTCACATTGCGCCAACACTACATAAGCCACTACCTGTGGCAGTCCCTAGGCCAACTGGCCTTGTGGGGCAAAGATGCCCTGAGTCCAAAGTCAGGGTGCGCTGCCATGCAGCGCCAGTTTCAAAAGTACAAAAACCTAAACGTGGCAGCCGCCCACAAAGTGCTGGGCAGCTGGGATCAAAAAGCTGTGGCAGGGCTCTCAGTAGCCCCTAGAACAAATCTGCGCCACCTGAGCCACACAGGCTCTAAAACAAACACTGTGCACGTTGGAGCCACACAGGCTCTGGCCAACACTGGTCAAACGTTGGAGCCACACTGGCTCTAAAGCAACATGCCCCCTGGAGCCTCCCTGGACTCTCCAAGCGTTGGGGCAACCCACTGCCAACCGGGGCCGCCCTTGAAACCCTCGTGGCTTCACACTGACCATGAGCGCGAGCTCGTGCTACTGGGGAGGGGCGGACACCGACAATGTGTCCCGGCGCCCCTCCTTGCTCTTCTGCCCCCTTGTTGGAGCCATCTGGGCCCGAGGAGAACGGTGGGGCGACCCACTGCCATTCGGGGCCGCCCTAACTACCCTTAACATCCTGGGTAGTGCACTGGTGCCATCACGTGACCCTACGGAGTCTCTCGGGGCTCTTAAGTAATGCCCCCAGAGCCGTCTCAGGCTCTACACACCGTTGGGGCGGCCCGCTGCCATCCGGGGCCGCCCTGAAGCAGTGCCTCTAAACCGGCACCAACACGAAGCCTCCACTCACCGGGACTCCGACGCGGCGGCCTCTTCTTCTGGCCAGCGCGGGGCTCCTCTTCCACCACTGAGCCCCGGCGGCGCGCTCAGACGCTCTCGGCCGTCTCTCCTCTTGCTGCCGGCGGCCAATCACAGCGCGGCAATGGGGCGGGACTTCCTCTGCAACCCGGAAGTCCCGCCTATGGTCAGGCGCAACGCTGCCTGACTTCCTGTGCGGCCATTTTTGGCGCGGCTCGGGCCGCGGCGGCGATTACGGGGGCAAAACGAGGGCTGGGCACCCTCGAAAGTAAAATAAAATAGATAAGCGAGGTAGGCACTCGCAAAGGGCGCCATAGTCGGGGTGGCACCCGCAAATCAGATAAGAGTGCACACGAAGCACTCGGACAGTCACAGGGCAGGAGCGCTTCCCCCCACGGGATAACCACAGCGCTCTGCCAGCAATCAGGATAAGAAAGCGCCCACGAGGCGCTGGAGAGCCCAGAAAGCACCAAAACGCCCCAGAAAGGACCCCCACAGCAAGGAGGGTCCCAGCAGCTGCAGGGTATTACAGGACAAGGCTTCCAGGGCCAAAACAAAGTCTCCCATCACCCCAGGCAAGGCAGAGGGTCCCAGGAAATCCTTCAGCAGTCCAGTCATCCAGGAAAGTCCAGCAAAGTCCCCCCCCTCAGCCCAGGCAAGGCAGAGGGGTCCAGACGAATCAAGTTAAGGCTTGCCTTAACTTGATTCGTCCGGACTGTGGCGGGCTTACGATCGAAATTTGAAAAATATGAGTGTTCTGGAATTGATCAAATTTGGATATCCTACCAGAAACTTTTGACAACACTCCTGTATAAAATACGAGTAAACTTTGGCACAAAAAGATTTATCTCTTTGCTTCGCATCAAGTGCTGCTGCCGCCTTGACTATATAAGTGACGTGTCTCTAATTAAGAAAAAAGGGTCATCTACTGTATATAGAATTATTTTGTCCTGATGATGGTCTTGTGAAAAACTCCCAAAGAGACCGAAACGTCGACTATTTAGTCCAACTCTGCATTTTGATTTAATTTGTCATCTTTGATTTTCTTCTGATTTGGAGTTGAAATCAATGTACCATTATTTATGAGCAGTCTGGACTTATGTTTTAGATATATCAAAGGAGGAAA
This sequence comes from Lissotriton vulgaris, assembly GCF_964263255.1. Lineage (NCBI taxonomy): Eukaryota > Metazoa > Chordata > Amphibia > Caudata > Salamandridae > Lissotriton > Lissotriton vulgaris. The sequence goes on from NW_028245951.1 coordinate 100,830, forward strand.
CAATAGACACCTTGAATATCTAAATAATATCTGTATGCACCCTATTTTATGTGAATGTTTATCTCTGTTATACAAAAATATATATTTCTTTGTCTTGAAAACAAATAATAACCATCAAACAATACAAAACCCTGGTTTTTTGCATTTATTCATTATTTACTATATTTACTGTGTTAGTGTGGTAACACTAGTTGTACTGATCCTTTGGGACTCCTATACTAAAAGCTAATAACATAGCACAGCCACTGATTGAAAACAGTGTTAGGTATTCTGATTATTTGTAACAGATCCTATCAGTGCTGATAAATAGAAAGATAACAAAATCCCTTGCAGGTCCTTTTCTTATAACAAGCACTGCCCGTGCCCGCAAGGGTATATTGGGTTGCTCACCTACAGATCTTGAGTATAAGAACATAGCATGGTTAAAACATTTCATTTTGGTGCATTAGGCTAGGGCTTTCCAATTTTTGGGACGAGCCCCTGAGCATGACAACTCTTTGTAAAAAGCTTCTAAAGTCCACCTTTTGGTCCTACATCACTAATGAAATACTACATAGTTCATCAACCGGCTCTTTGACCCAGAAGTTCCTGACCGTGAAGGATATTGTTTCCTTCGAAGCTTTTATGAACGATATAGGACCACCACTAGCGAAATCTTTATATCTGCAATTTAGATATGGGGTCCTACAGACGAACACAAATAACTCCAGGTTGGGGGGCAATAAGGACACCGATCTTTGCACCCTTTGTTCACAAAAGGCAAAGGAGGATGATGTTCACTTACTTTTCTTCTGCCCAGCCTACAAGACTCCTAGGGTTCGTTGGATCAGATCCTTATGTAATAATGTGGGTGTTAGGTCCTACAAAGAAGCTGAACGTATATTTAAGTCTAACACCTCACAATTGGTAGTGCTTTGCATAAGTAGGTTTCTATTTAATGTCTATCTGATTAGAAAGAAGCTTAGCCTTAAGCTATAGTGCAACTAACCTGATTCCAGTCTCTGCGATTTTGCACATTCTGTATATTGTATATTTTTGTGTCCTTTTTTTAAGCAATATATTTAAATGTTTTTATTCTGGCTTTTAAACTAAAATGTTATCTTATTTATGCAATTAAATTGTCGGTTTTATGGCGGTAATTGTAAATAGGGATAAATTGTACACCTGTTACACTCCACCTCTTCGCAGCCTGTTTACGTGGATAATTGCTTGTAAAAAGTACTGTGGATATTTGCTGTAAAGTGTTTTATTTCTTTTTTCTTGCTTTTATGGCTAAGATAGCCGAAATAAAGTTGAAACAAACAAACAAGTGAGTTACTGGTTTCCAGGTGAGTACTCGACTGCTGAAGTTAAGGTTCCGGGCAGAGACTCTGGGGTCCCCCAGGGTCAGGTAGGTACAGTTGGTTCACCCTCAGCGGCACAGGGGCGGCCGGGTGCAGAGGTAGTTAGGCCCAATGTTATCCAATGGGGGGCAGGGGGCCTCCGGTTGGTGGCTGCTGGCTAGCAGGCCACGTGGCTGTGGGAGCTGGGCTCCTGGTTACTTGCTCAGGGCAACTGGGGAAGTAGGATAGGGCAAAGGTTGCATGGCCAGAGGCACTCTGGCGGCTTGGTGCAGGGTGCTTTTGAGCCGGCGCGCGCTCAATGTTATTCAATGGGAAAGGTAACAAATGAACAAAGACTGCAGGCTCGGGGACGGAGACTCTTCAGGGGCGACCACCACTACGAGAGGTAAGTTGGGATCCTGTGGCACAGGTAGGTACCCCAAAGGAAGGCACAGGGGGCTGTAGGGCGCCGGGTGCAGGGGTGTCTTTGGGTGTCGGGAAAGCTTACCCTCAGCTGGTCGCGGTTGGAGGGGCCCCTGGTTCTAAGTCTGCAGGCGTCGTCTGGTTCATCGAGGAGGGTCTTTGGGCACTGGACTTCGGGTCCCAGTCACCGGGGGGGATGTCCTCATGGTCTTGGTTCACTCGGGCACGGGCCGGGCTCGGCGGGTGCAGAGTGGGCTGGTCCGGAGCTTCCTTGCTGGCACCCTGGGTGTTGTTGCAGCAGAGCCTCTGCTGATGGGAGCCCCAGTCTTTAAGAGGGTCAAGGCAGGCAGGTCCTCTGGGTGTCACAAGGTTGCTGTCCACAAGAGTCTCCGGGATCAGGCAGGAGCAGGTTCCAGGATAGTCAGGCCGGTAGGGCTGTGGCCAAGTCAGTTGTTGGTGTCCTGTTAGCAGCTGCACGGTGGGTCTTCTTCCTCTTGATCTTCTTTCTTCTTTTCTTATCGTGATCTGAGGAAGGAAGGTTCAGGGAGCCCCTAAATACTGAATCTAGGGGCGTTACAGGTAGGGCAAGGGCAGAGACCAATAGGTCCCTGTCCTGGGGTGGGTACAGCCCCTAGCCTGCCCCTCTCCGGTGGGAGGGGAGCAGGAGCATAGCTGTGATTGGGCATGGCTCCCCATCTTCAAGATGGCCGGAGCCCGGGGTCGTGCTTCACCTGGTCATCCCCACCGGCACACCCCCCTTCCTGATGTAGTTTTTCTCACCAGTCTTCCCGCCAGAGTGGGGGTCAGGACTGGTAAGGGCCAGTTGCTGGGTACAGCAAATGGTCTGGAGAAGCTCAAGAGGCGGCAGGCCTTTGAAGCTTCCCCCTGCCCATACTGGGGGAGGAGACCTAGCACCTCGTCCAGGATGTGCATTATTGCAGACCCAGGAGAGCGGGGGCTTCCCCACCCAGGGATCCAGCAGCATGTCTGCTGTGTAGCAGCCTAGGCAGCCTCTCAGTCCAGACGTGGATTGTGATTAGGTTACAGGGGGCATCTCTAAGATGCCCTCCGTGGTGCATTTTCATTAAATCCCACACGGGCATCAGTGTGGATTGAATGTGCTGAGAAGTTTGATACCAAACTTGTCAGTCTTCAGTGCAGCCAATATGGTGCTGTGGAGTTCGTAATGTCGACCTCCCAGGACCATATACTCTTAATGGCATCATTGTACTTAGTGCCCAGGAATGGCCCTGGTTACTGTAGGGGCACAGGGCTCATGCACCTGTGCCCACACCACTGGGATAGGGTCCCCAGCTAGAGGGTTGACTGGTGTATGCCAGGGCAGTGGGTTTGTGGGCATGGCACACAGGGATGTGTGCAATGTCGACTCTTTGTTTAGTTCTGTATTTGGGCACTCAGTCTGCAAAGGCAGTGTGTGGGTGCCAAGGTACAGGGCCCCTAAGGGTGGCACAATAAGTGCTGCAGCCCTTAGGGGTCTTCTCTGGTCACCATGCCCTGGGTGCCTAGGGTACCATTTACTGGGGGCTGACAGGTGGCCAGAGATGCCAATTGGGTTTTAGTTTCAACACAGTTTTAGGGAAGGAACACAGGGCCTGTGTACCTGGTTGGCAGGAGCCCAGGGCACACTCAGTCAAAGCACATCAGCAGTTCAGAAAAAAGCGGGGGCATACCATTCAAGAAAGATGGCACTTTCTCACATATGCCAACTCTGGCAATGGTCTTCCCATACAGTTTTTTGTCCACTGCTTCAGCCTGGTCCTTTCTCTGTGTGTTCCTCTTTCTTTTAAGATTGGGGCTAGCTATCCCTCTAATCCTCCCCTGTGTTGGCCATGTTCAATTTGACCCTTTTTACACTCTTCCATAGTAGTCTTTATTTCTCTATTCTAGCTGGGTTGTTTCTTCCCTGCTGTTTCTTTCAATTGGCTCTCGACTGTCTGATCGTAACCATTCAGTCTGTAGTGTTGTTTTCTGTCTGCTCACTGTATTTTGTGGGGTGTGATTCCTCCCACCCCCCAATCCCTTTAATACAGGGCATGTGTGGCTCGCCATTGCTTTCATTTCTGCCCCTGAGCGATGTTAGGCTGTTTATATGTACTCTTCTTAGGTTAGGCACATTTTTATTTGACAGTGTAATTTATGTATATGCATCGGTGTGTGTATGTATATATATTTATAGCTTTTATACCTTCTTTTATTGGGTATCTCTATAGTAAGATATGTTCTCCTGCCTCTTAGAGCAAAGTATGTTTTGGTGTCGTTCTTGCTCTTTTCCTCGTGTCCTGAATCGACCTTCACTTGTTAGATGATTTGCACTCGCTACTTTCTTCCCTCTCAAGGCGTTTCCTCCGACCACGCATGGTCTGTGGCCATGATTGTTATTGCTTGTGATGGTTTTCTTAAATAATTGGTTGGTGCACTCTGCATTGCTTATTTCTATGGATAGGAGCTTTGACTCAGTAGTTTCAGCAATTGTCCTTGGCCTTCCGCCCCATACTTTTGGCCTGGTTGACATTTAGGGAGGCGTTGTAGTATTATGTTATACGGAGTGTTCTTTCCTACTGGTCTTATTCTTCTGGTTTGGTGTCTTTTCCCATGGTTTTACACAATTGTGTATTCTATTCCCTGCGGGGTGCTCCACATTGTTTTTAGTTGGTTCTCTTCCTCACCTCTCTTCCTGGCAGCCGGTCTCTCTCTTCTACAGACCGGATAGCCCTTTCGGGGATCTTTCTTGGAATTTTAGCAGACTCTCTTCTGGGATAGTATTGCTTGGGTATATCATTCAAAGGTAAGGAATCTGCGATTAGACGTCTCTATCAGATGAATAGGTTACTTATCTTCGGTAACGCCTTATCTTGTAGAGACAAGGTCTAGCTGCGGATTCCTTACTAACCCACCCATACTCCCGACCTATTCTCTTTTTCTTCCAGATCTCTTCTATGTACTCTTGTGCCTTTCATTATTAAAAAGAGGAATAATATGAACGTTTCTTAAAAATAAGACACTTTTTGGGCATACTGTTTCCATAGCAGTTTCTATATGTGGCACTGTTTTTTAGCGCAGAAATTAGTTGCAGAAGAAACTGATGTAAGCGCCTCAGGGGAGGGCTTATATAGTCTTGTTGATAACATTCGGTGAACGACCCCGTTATGGAGTTGCTCAAAGCCCTCTACCAACGCGCAGAGGTACTGCTGTAGAAAGGTTCCGGATCCAGTCACCTGGGGATAATTCAAAGGTAAGGAATCTGCGACTAGATCTTGTCTCTACCAGATAAGGCGTTAACAAAGGTAAGTAACTTCTTCATTACACAGTGGCAGTCGTCAATGTGTGTAGTTAGGTCAGTTTCCATAGTAAGAGCATTTTTGGTTTTGCTAATAACTTTGGTGCCATTTTACAAACCTAAACAAAAATGCCTCCGTTCCCTCCTGGAAAGTTTGTGGGTGGTGCATCAATCGTGAGCCAAGAAAAAGGGGATTCCAAACTGTTGCTTTCCCATGTTAATTTCCAAAGGAAATTTTGGTAAGTGATACAGAAATGGTTGAATAGAATTATGCCAAATTTGGCAAAAAAAATTCTAACTTTACTGCATGCTTTTCATTATTTGGTTTAAACTCATTTAGCAGTTTTCAAGAAATTAACGTTTAAAGAGGTACGCTGGGTCATCATGAAGGGTTGAAAAGATGGTGTTATTTGGACCGTTTGTGTTCTAGAGATGCTCTGATTGGTCACTGTATAGCGAGCTAGTCGATCCGTTGGCTGGCCACAGTCTGAACAATATTTCTGATGGACTTCTAACCGCAGATTCCTCACCGTACAATATTCCCTCGGTGTCCGACTGAATCCGGGAAATCTTGAGCAGTACTTCTGCGTCCTTGTATGTGGCAACGATTGGCTCTGCATAGATGTCATCTGCGTCAGAAGTGTTGCACACAGTGCCTATATAGGCGGCACACTGACATCCGTTCCTGTTCTTTCTGCGCTACCAGCGTTCATTCAGAGATCTTCCTCAGTCACTTTTTGACCATCATTTTAGACTTTTTGTTGACTCTTTATGAGCAGTTTGCTCCCAGTGTGCTAAGGATATGTTCTCTGATAAACCTATTGGTTTTAAACCTTGTTAGCAATGTCTCAGACAGATATCTGTGTCTGAGCCTCATTTGGTCTGTTTGTGATGCCTGGGGCTGGGGCCATGACCCCACGGTTAATGCACCCCTATTTTTCCTGGAGTGGGAGATGAAGTTCTTGGCAGCACGGCAGAAGGCGGCTCGGCATCTTTCCCAGGCCTGCACCAGAGAAAGATCTCTGGGCTGGTCCCAGTCGCCTCATAAACGAAACCTTCCTTGAAGTTGTGTAGAGCAGCACAAACAAGTCATCAAAGCGTTCTTCACCTTCCCCATCCAAATGATGTGCTTCGAGGCCACGGTGCCACACTACACCTGTGGAGTTGGCTCTGCTTTCCCAAGTGCCCCAGAGCCATAGCACCCTTACCCAATTAATCTAATTTTATGATGCAATGTCTGCCATCTTTGGGCTGTAGACTCCTTCTGGCGCGCCTTTGGCCACTCTGAGCCAAGAGGCGCTCCTGCTGTGTAAGAACCGGTGATTTTACCCCAACACCAGCTGGACCCTCTGCATCCATCCCTGGATTCAGTCCGATGCCGTCCCAGATGCCTACAACCACCCGGGTCCCCCACCCATACTCTGGCCCCCCACCCATACTCTGGTCCCCCACCCAGGTCCCCCACCCTGTCCTCCCGACGCAGCCTCCTGTGCCGCTGTACGACCAGTTAGTTGCCTTTTCAGACTCAGAAATTGCACCTCCCTGACACTACTTTATGTCCACTCCAGTGATTTCTAGGCCATATCCACTTCTGGACTTGTCACCCTTAGACAGGCCCTACCCACCTAAATAAAGGATGAAGAGGAGGGGTTATGGATGCTTTAAGGAGGGCCCTGACCAAGCACACAACTAATATGAGGACCTCCGTGATGCCAAAGTTCTGGATACCTCCCTTGCCTCTGGCCTTGATCTCTCCTCCGGGCCCGGTTTTGGAGGAACATTCATCCTTTATTACAGTGGTATGTAGGCCAGCAGAGGCCCTTGACCTGCGACTGCCAACTGTCAAGGTCAAACCCAACATCTTGACAGAGGTGCTATATCCAGGGGTTCGCTATGCTGAGTCATTGGTCTCTTTTTATGAGGCCCTCACAGACGTTCTTCTTGGGAACTGGGCTAAACCTTGCACTGGGGCTCCTGTCTAGCACATGATTGCCAGTCGCCATCGTCATGCTCCAGGATACCCAGCCTTCCTTTCCCAGCATCCTTCACCCGAGAGCCAGGTAGTGAAGGCCTGCGCAGTTAAGGTCACCCAAACGCATTGCCTTCCACACCCAACTAATAAGGAATCCAAGAAGCTGGACACATTTGAGAAGAGAATCTTTTCTTCCACCAGCTTGACCTTGCGGTTGGTGAACACTGCATGCCTCTTGGTGCGATGTTCAAGTGGTCTATTGGACTCACTTGCCCAGTTGCTGTCCACGCTCTGAAAGGACTGAGCCATCTGGTACCAAGCACTTGGACAGTTAGGACACAACTAAGTTTGCCATCAAGTGCCGACTGGACATCATGGACTCCCTAGGCAGGTGCACTTTGCCGCCATGCTTGTTGTGCTCCACTGGGTTATTTAGGGCTGTCCAAGCATGGTGACAGAGTTGAAATGTTGCTCAGGCATTTTCCTGAAAGCTGAGTCACCACCAGATCCCTGGACCTTTCACTGGCTTCCTGACCATAGCAGCGGTCTTTCTACCCTTCTGTGGTCCTGGGCGGAGCTCCTATGGGCAACCATAATACCAGCCTTACCAAGCCCCCAGTAAGAAAGGGTCTCTTTTGACATGGTAAGCCCTAATTTTTTGTCTGGTATTTGATGTGGTTTTGATTGTAGTTCACAGGTTCCCTGCCAACCAGGTCCCCCTGTGCAAGTGCTTCTTCCCTAAAAACTGATACACAATTGGTACTTCTACCCTCTGTAAGTCTCTAGTAATAAGTTGTACATTGGGTACAGAGGGCCTGGGAGCTGAAGAGGGTACCCTGGGACCCCCTAACTAGGACCATGCCACTTCCCTTTCATCTTGCATGCTGTAGTGAGGTGAAAAACAACAAAGTCGACATGTCACCCTGCCTGGGTGCCATGCCAACCAGCACTGCCTCTAGGTATGGGTAAGGCACCCCTCTAGCAGGTCTTACAGCCCTAAGGCAGGATGCAGTATATTATAGGTGAGGGCATATCTTTGAGTAGATATGCCCCTACAGTACTTAAGTCCATTCTTAAATATTATAAGTGCCAGTGACGTCCTAAGGAGTACATGGGCTGAATACTCAACAACTCTAGTTCTGCAGCTCCATGGTGGCTTCACTCGAATTAGGATTGTTTGGTACCAAACAGCTCCTTGTAATAAATCCACATTGATGGCAGTGTGAGATGTATTAAATCATGTACTCGGAGGGCACCCCATAGGTGTCTCCTGAAAACCTACTGATCCCGGTGTGGGCACTGACTGGCTTTAGGCAGCGTGCCACACAGACCGGTTTCTGGGCCCCTGGGTGGAGAGACTCTGCTCTTTGGGCCCAGAAACAATGCATATCCTAAGCAGAGGTGTCACACCTCCTCCCCGGGATGGGCCAGTACTCGAAGGGGAAGCTTCACAGGCCTGTCTCCTTTTTAATACTACCCCAGCCTCTGCTGCAAGCAGCAGATGGTAGCCCCTGGATTCTACCCCCCATATTGGGTGGGAAAACCGGCGGTAAAAATTAGAAAGACTAGGAGGTGTGCCCATCTTTGTCAACTCTGCACCTCTGGTGGGAGGCGAAGTTAAACCACAGGCCAATGTAGCCAGGGAAGGCCTCTAAGGGATGCAGAACCTATTGTGCCTCCCTTAGAGGCCCTCTGTGAGACGTTGGCCTGGTATATGATGACCACTATTCTAGTGGGCACCTTGTCCAAATGACCCTTATTGATTGTAGGTTGTAAAGTCAACCTTATAGAAAGCTATCCTAGTGCTAGCTGTGGAGAGCAGCCTTCAGGCTAAGACATAGAGGCGAGTTAAGCAAGTTGTTTTACCAATTATAATCTCTTGAATGATAAAATGAAAGCGCACCACACAAGGTTATATCTAATATATATGTATTTATTCTAAACACAACCCTTCTGGACTCTTTATGAGGTCAGAGGTAAAAGTACCATACAAGGAACTTAATTAGCATACGATAAGTTGCACAGTATACTTTATGCCCTAGGGGCCTCACAAACCATATACTAAAATAGTGGTATAAGAACCACGTGAGAGTTAGAAAGCAGGCCTAGGGCCTGTAGAACCGCTGGGGATACCTAGAATCACCAAAGGTTAGGATGCAGGAGGCCCACGGGGGTCGTGTGCAGTGTCTAAACACAGCCGCGGATCACTATTGACTTTCTATGGAGAACGAACCAGTTACAATTTTAAATATTTAGGGCACTTCTAGGTGCACTACGATGGAACCCTTTTAGACTTAGACACTTCGAGAGTCAATACCCTCAGGAGCACCGGAGTACTCAAGTTACTTCACCCACGGAAGCCGGGTGCATAGGTGTCTTTTAATGTCTGGTCTCGTCGTCGATTCCAATGGAGAGCTGCAAAGAAATGCTGCAGGCGACCAGAGGAAAAGTGTCCGGGTGGATCGGAGATGTGAAGAACCTGAAAGCAGAAGAAACAGAGTCCGGGTCACTAGCCAGTGACCAGGATGGCGAGGAGAAGATGCCAGCCGATGTTGGGTGATTTCAGATGAAAGTGGTGAAGCTGGACTCTTCAGCCATGATAAAACAGGAAGCGACGACGATGACTACCAGGAGCTGGATTCGAGCTGCTCCACGAAGGATCTCGAGTGCTGCAGCGTCGGAATCCGATTGGACCCAACAAGCCTTGGCAACAGCAATCCGCACAAGATGACAAGATTGGCTTTGGTTCAGACCACAAGGTCTGAGGGACTCCTCCTTTGGAGAGGAGTGAGAGCAAGTCTGGAGCAACCAGGAAAGCTCAAGAAATCAAAGATGGCCCTTCGTGAGGGCTCGCTAGCCAATGGACTAGGAACCGCGAAGGGACCTCAAGCGGAAATGCACAAAGCGGGCCCACAGGACACTCATGGAGTGTAGGCCTCTGAGCTTCGGTGCAAAGGGTGCTCGGGGCAGGGGCTTCAAATACCCCAATGCACAACTTCGGGAAGTAGGTGCAGTTGCAAAAATGCAAGATGTCCAGAAGTTCCTGTGCCATGTCTCTCGTGTCCGCTACAGGTCTCAGCTTTGCTGGGAACGCAGGTCAGCGTTATAGATGTCTGGAAGTCCGTGTCCTGTGTCGCAGATTCTCCAGTATTAGGGTGTCTTTCATAGATTCACATGCTTGAATAATTCCCAGTCGTCGAAGTGCGAGTACCACGGTTCATAAAATAGTAGTAATATATATATATATAGCTGTCATGTGATCAAGGCTTGTGTGAGCCGAAACGTTATGGCGCCAGCAATAAAATAACCCTGCATCCAGTTTGTGGTCCGTGCCTGTTCCTGTTAGTGGTTGAGTGTGTAACCGGCAGCTCGAGGGTGACGAAGGTTTGGCATATATATGTGTGTATATATATATATATATAACATCATAAATAGATATAAATAATAAATTTAAAAGTACCATAGAACAACATAGGCCCATAGAAGCCTAAAGGGAGAATTACCTTTAGTAACATATCCATGTCATTATAATGGTGCACATTCCAGCCAATCAGGCTGCATCACCCTTTAGAACCTTCTCCTCAGAAGCTCAAGCCCTCAGATTTTCTACCGCACGTCGTGTAAGGGAGTCTCCCTTAGCTCTGCTCAGTTTCTTCATTCTACAAACATTTTATCTTCTTCTACAATGTTTCCTACAAAAATCTTTATTCAGGCCTTGTTCTGCTTGTGGGAAACTTCGCCTGTTCCATGAGGACCCTCATAAAAAGTGCATCTATTGCCTGTACCCGGACCATGAGGTGAGGAATTGCAAGTTTTGCTGAACATTTTCTTCTAAGACCCTAAAGGATAGAGCGGCCCGTCTCCTTCTGTGGCTAGAGAAGTTGAAGACTTCAGACAACCCTGTGTCTGATGTAGAGTGTGTCTTCCCGCCATTCCAAGACCTCTCTAAAACGTGGGTCGGAGACAGAGATGCCTTCTCCTTTTCTAAAAAAGAAGCTTATGGACGCTCTAAAGTCTGTCTCCCCACGGGATCTGCCGGCCTCCTAGCCTACGGGACCTGGTTCTCTGGCGTCGCAGTCCCAATCTGTGCCCTCGTTATCTAAACAGAGTGCCAGCTCGTCGACGCGCCCGTCGACAAGATCCGTCGAAGTTGTGCCTACGATGACGACGACATGCTCTATGTCGACGAAGACGACGTCCGCATCGTCTACGATGAACCAAGAGGTCTGGCCTATAGCCTCCATTGTGAAGATCTCGTCGACGGCGAGGAAACTATTCTCATTGACGGCCTTTCCAAAGAAGCATTCTTCGACAAAGGCTTCGCCGACGTGTCACTCGTCGACGCAACCACCATCGTCGACGGTACCCTCGTCGACATAGAGTTCCTAGTCGACGACCACCTCATCGTCGACAGCTCCGTCGACGACGAAGACCTTCTATTGTAAAGCGCTCATCTCCGCTGGATTTGACTCCTCTTCAAGGTGGTTCTGGCCCCCCTGCTCAACTCTTTGCGTCTGCAGAGGAGGAATCTTCTAATGGGTCTTATGTGGATGACACCTTTCGTCCTGCAAGCAGTCCTTCGGAGCTCAATATAAAATATCAGGACTATGAGGATGAGGACAATGATGACAGGGGGTCGCTCTTCCCAGTTCATGATGACCAGCTGGATGTTGACCATGAGGGTTCCTATGGCACAGATGCCGGTGTCTTTGATTTCAAACCTACAGCACATGTTAGACGATTACAATCGTCAATTCCCGCCTTCTCCACAGGCCTCTCCTACTCCGCCTCCTCCAGCACGAGAGCCACTTCCTGTTGCTCAGGCAAGATCACCAGTTCTTCCAGATCTTGGTACTGATGATGATGATGATGATGTCCGCAATGATACGGACCAGGACGACGACGCTGTCCTTGGAGATTGGGACAATTATCGGGCCCAAACCCTGTCTCCTCCTCCTGCTTCTCCCCTGGCGTCTACCCCAGTGGTCATTGGGGGTTTCCACAACTTAATGGTTAGAGCCGCAAAGCGTTTTCATTTGCCCATGGTCGTCAAACAACAAGACTGTTTCCTTTATGACTTCAAGGATCAACCTTTAAAGCAGGTGCATACCATTCCAATTATTGACTTTATATGGAAGGAGGGACTTAAACTAATGGAACACATAACTCCATCCCGGCCGTGCTTCCGCGCCTTGACAAGAAGTATAAGGCGCCTGAGGATTCACCCTCATGCCTTGTGTCACAACCAAAGGCTGACTCGGTCATTACGCAAGTCGCTCAAAAAAGGTCACGTAACCCGGCAACTCCGTTAACTTCGCCACCGGATCAGGAAGGTCGCCGCCTGGATACCATTGGGAAGAAATTCAGCACTATGGCTGCCACGACGGTCAGGGCGGCAAACTCCTTCGCCATCCTCGGGCGATACGACTGTCAGATGTGGTCCGAGATCGCGGCTTTGGTTGACCTACTTCCGGAATCCTCCAGGGCAGAAGCCCATAAGATGGTACAAGACGGAGAGAAAATATCCTCTGAAATTATAGACTGTGCCATTGATATTTCCTCTACGGGTTTGACAGCTCGCAGGTGCTGCAGTCTTAAGGAGGCAGGGCTGGCTTAAGGCTACGGCTTTTCGACCTGAAGTGCAGGCAAGAGTGCTCGATTTGCCTTTTGATGGAGAGTCCCTTTTCGGCAATCATATGGAAGACGCCTTAAAGTCCATCAAGAAAGACACGGACACTGTTTGTGCCCTGGGATCTCTCCAGTACCGGAAGCGGCCCTTTCGTGGAGCACGTGGCAGAGGTACTTCGTCCAATTTTCGTGGCTCCTCCCAATACCGCTCCTATGGTGAAAACAAGCAGCGCTACTCCTATCAAACTCAGAATAGGCAATCCGATTCTAGGCCTTATAGAAGGAAGACCACCTACAGAGGAGGTGCTACCTCTAAAAAAAAAACAGTGACTATCCACTGGTCTAGTGTTCTCCTGCTCTAAAAATTGGAGGCCGAATCTCCCAATACTTCTACAATTGGTCAAAAATAACTTCAGATCGTTGGGTCTTGGATGTCATCTTAAAGGGCCACGCTCGCGAATTTCTCAAATTTCTTCCCACCCTCTGGCCCTCCCCCAGCACATTTGAAGGAACTGTTTGCGCAAGTCGCAGTTATGATAAAAAAAAAAGGGGCTGTAGAAGTGGTTCCTCGATTACAAGGCAAGGGCTTTTATTCCCGCTTTTTCCTTATCGGGAAAAAATCAGGAGAGTGGCGCCCTATCTTAGACCTCCGAGCCCTCAACAAGTTCCTCAAGTCCAAAACATTTCGAATTCTGACCATGCTGGAAATTTTACAATTCCTGAATCCCGGAGAGTTCCTCTCCACAATCGACCTCCCAAGATGCATACTTTCATGTGCCAATCCATCACAGACACAGGAAGTACCTTTGTTTCACAGTGGTATCGAAACACTTCCAATTCAAAGTTTTACCTTTCGGCCTTTGTTCCACTCTGAGAGTCTTCACAAAGATCATGGCTCCGGGTGCTGCTTTTCTACGCCTACAGGGCATACAGTTCTACCCTTATTTAGACGACTGCTTGATAAAGGCCCAAACCTTCCTTGCAGCAAGACAAAACACTCAGACTTGCCTATCCGTCTTTCAAGCCTTGGGTCTTTCCGTCAACCACGAGAAATCGCATGTCCTTCCAACACAACAAAGGATCTTTCTTGGGGCACTAGTAGACTCTCGTCTGGCGAAGGTGTTTGTTTTGCAGGAGCGCCAAGATTGCATTATCAAAATGGTGGCTCTTCTACGCTCAAGAAGGTCCGCTTCTGTCCGAATGTTAAAATCTTTTCTGGGCATGGCATCGTCCTGCATACAGCTGATCCCCCAATTGCAGGCTACACATGCAAGTTCTCCAAGAGGAGTTGGACAAACAATGGTGGCAAGTCTCAGGGTTGTTCAACAACAAAGTCTGCCTGACCCCCCGCATTCAGGGCGTTGTAATGGTGGGCTCACCTTCCAAACATCGCAACTGGGTGGCCGTTCCAGGACACAGACTCCACTCCTATCCTTACAACGGACGCTTCCTTAGAGGGTTGGGGTGCACACCTCTGAGGGTTCAGTTCAAGGCAAATGAACGGCAGAACAATGCAAATGGCACATAAATCGCCTGGAACTCTTGGCTATCTTTCTCTCCCTAAAATCTTTCGGCTGCTGGCGGAATGGGAGTCACTGCTGGTGCGTACGGATAACACCACCAGTATGAACTACCTCAACAAGCAAGGGGGTACGAGATCTCTTCTGCTATCCAGACTGGCACAGCAGATCTGGGAATGGGCGATTCACCATTGAGTCCAGCTAACAGCAGTTCACGTACCGGGTGCCTCCAACGCCCCTGCAGACTCTCTCAGCAGGTCGGCTACGGACAATCACGAGTGGGAACTCCATCAACTGACTCTGGAGTATGTGTTTCGCTTGTGGGGCCAGCCGGAGCTAGATCGGTTTGCGACTCCACTCAACCGCAAATGCCTACGCTTCGCAAGTCGGCATCCCCACAACGGATCGAGCGGGAATGTGTTTTCGATCAACTGGTCCAACGAATTCGCTTACGCTTTTCCGCCGATCCCTCTGATACCACGCCTACTGCACAAGATGAGACTTCAACCGTGTCACATCCTATTGATTTTGCCCAGGTGGCCGCGTCGCCCGTGGTTCACGGATCTTACTCTGTTTTCCCAGTGCGATCCGATTCTTCTTCGTCCCCTGCCTCATCTTCTCACCATGAGCCAGGGCCAGATTTGCCACCCGGATCCAGCGTCTCTACAGCTTCACGCTTGGAACCTCTACACAATGAGTTTCCACATCTGAATATTGCTCCTGAGTGCAGAGAGGTGCTTGCTCATGCACACGCTCCTTCCACAGTCAAAACCTATAAACTGAAATGGAAACTGTTTTGTGTTTGGTGCCACAAGGAGAAGGTCAATCCTCTGCTCGCCACACCTGGGCAAATCCTGCCTTTTTACCTCTTTTTGGCAAAGTTGGGACTTTCGCATTCCACTCTTAAAGTTTCCTGGCCGCGATTTTCAGCTTTCGCCACGATTGTTCCACATCCCTGTACTCCTCTCGGATCATTCGTCAGTTCTTTAAGGGCCTGTTCCGAATGTTTCCGCCTATCCGGCGTCCACCACCTGCTTGGCGTTTGAATCTGGTCTTATCGCAACTCCTCAAACCTCCTTTCGAACCTATTCATTCTGCGGAATTAAAATTCCTTACTTAGAAAGTTTCCCTCCTCCTCGCACTTACATCCTCCAGGCGAGTGAGCGACATCCAAGCTTTCACCATTCAGCCTCCTTTTCATCAATTCTCAAGAGACGCTGTTACACTTCGTACGAAGCCTAAATTTATTCCTAAAGTTCCTTCTGACTTCCACCTTAATGAACCTGTCATTCTCAAGACTTTTTTCCCAGACCCTCAGTCTCCCGCTGAGCGCTCTCTTCATTCTTTGGACTTATAGCGCTGCCTCAAATTCTACATCCAACGCACTGCTGCCTTTCGTAAATCAGACCAGCTCTTTGTGGCCTATGGACGAATGCGTAAGGGACATCCGGTCACTAAACAATCCATTACTCGATGGATTTCTTCTGCCATCAACGGGCTGGCAAGCCTCTTTCTGCTCCGGTGCGAGCACACTCGACGAGGGCAGTTGCATCCTCTACCGTCCTATTTGCTGGAGTGCCTCTACATCAGATCTGCATGGCGGCAACGTGGTCCAGCAGGCCCACGTTCATGAGGAACTGCTGTCTGGAGACAGCTGACACTGCAGACACTGCTGTGGGTCAAGCGGTGCTATGAAATCTCTTCAGATGAAGGTGAGCCTCCCGCCTCCTGTCATAAAAGGTTCTTTCCTATATATGCAATGTTCATATGTACATTTATTTGCTTGCATTTGTTCTTATTGCCTTTTATGACTCATGTGTTGGGGTACTGCTTTCTATTCTTATTCAAGCATGTGAATCTATGAAAGACACCCCAATACCGGAGAAGAACAAAAGTTACTTACCTGTAAACTGTGGTTCTCCAGTATTGGTGTCTTTCATAGAATCACATGCGACCCACCCTTCCTCCCCTCAGAGGCTCTCTTCTCCTCATGCACTCTTGGTCACTTTGATGCTACAAAAATCTGAGGGCTTGAGCTTCTGAGGAGAAGGTTCTAGAGGGTGCTGCAGCTTGATTGGCTGGAATGTGGACCATTATAATGACATGGATATGTTGCTAAAGTGAATTCTCCCTTTAGGCTTCTATGGGCCTATGTTCTATGGTACTTTTAAATTTCGTATTTATATCTATTTATATGTTATATATTTATATGTATATGTATTATGATGTTTTTTATATATATATATCTATATATATATATATATATATATATATATATATATATATCCTACAACAAGATGGACGGGAAACCCTTCGGCCCCCGCAAACCCAGTCAAACCGCTCTCAAAGGCTCAACAGGAAGCGGCACCAACGAAGGAGGGCAGGCCGCTCTAGAAAAGCCCAACAAAAAGAAGTTTTACCCCCCCCAAAAAAACTGAATTAAATGAATTCAATCCGGTACCAGATACTACTCCGGTGACTGACGGGAACTCTTCTGTTATCAATCTGACTCCCATTGTCCTCACTAAATCTGACATTAATGTCCTGTCACTTGGACTTACTTTCAGCCCACCCACCAATTTCAATTATGCGCAAACAAGAATTGATATGTACAAATTTACCCGCAAATTGAAACTTAAAAAGTATTTCTTGAGCAATAAATACCAGTCCAAGGTACAGGAAGTGCCACCAGTGGTAACTGCAGGGGGGTTGATGCACATTGGAGGATAACTTGGTATTGGATGCACCAAGTTTAACCAACTTCAAACCCAGATCTACCTTCACACCCCTCATGTTGCATGATAATATCAACATCTTTCACGAGGTAACGATTACAGGGATCAAAGAACTCCATTCCTCGACATTAAAAACGAAACGGAAGTCCGTAATTTGTTACACACAATACCACAACCTGGTTAAAAAATTGCACGCGCAGAATACCATCATCGTGCACCAAGCCGACAAAGGAGGAAATGTTGTGCTGTGGCCACGGGCACTGTACTTGGAGGAAGCTTACCTCCAATTGAACATTGAGCAGTGTTACAAACATTGTGATTTGACTGCTTTCCGGAAAGTACAAAGTGAACTAAACTCTTTACTGTTGAGTTGGAAAAGTGCTGGCTTGCTTAGTCTAGATGAACTAAAATTTCTTAAACAAGACTATCCTGTGATGCCGGTGTTTTATCTGATCCCCAAAATCCATAAGAACACTGTTAAACCTCCCGTTAGACCTATTATATCAGCGAGGGGTGGTTTGTTGTAAAATGTTACCCTGTATATTGACTTCTTTTTGCAAGATTTTGTAAAAATGTTACCCTCTTATATACAGAATTCGGGAGATTTCCTGAGAAAGTTGTCAGATATACAGTGGGATGCCGAATATTGGTTGATTACATTAGATGTCTCTGCTCTGTACACCAGTATTCAACATTTGGAAGGGCTGAGAGCCATTCAGTTTTATCTGGGCACTAGACCAATCCAGTTCAGTGAACAAAATAAGATGCTGGTCACTAGGATTTCCTTCTTTTTACATAACGACTTCATGTTTAACAACCAATATTTCCACCAGGTCAGGGGAGTGGCTATTGGGGCCTGTTTCTCTCCCAGTTATGCCTGTTTGCACATGGGTTACTGGGAGAGGCAGGTCCTCTTCGGCACACACCATGATGTGGTTGTTAAGCATGTGGTACACTGGTACCGCTATATCGAGGATATTTTTTTGATATGGCGGGGTACCAAGCTGGAGGCTGTTGATTTCATTGAGACTCTTGGTGTTAGTTCGTTCAATCTAGACTTCACATTTAACATGAGCCAAGATCGTATCTGCTTTTTGGATGTTGAGATTGTGGTGGTAGATAACAGATTGGAGACTAAGCTCTATAGAAAGCCTACAGCTGGCAACACCGTGCTGCATGCGAAAAGTCGTCATCCTGCGCATCTGATCCGCAGTGTCCCCTATGGGGAGATGCTGCAGATCAGACACATTTGCAGCACTGAGTTGCTATGCAAGGCAGCACAGGAAGACAGTAAGGCAAGGTTCCTAGCAAGAAGCTACACAGGGACTGCTATAGATACAGCAATTCGGAAGGCGAATGCCATCCCTAGAAGTGAGGTCCTCTTGCGTAGGAGAGCTGCGCCAGCGGAAGCGGCGATGGCTCAACAACCGGTGAGACTGATTCTTACTTACAATCGGCAATATCAAGCACTTCGTAAATCATCACGAAAAATTGGAATCTAGTCTGCAATGATCCGGTCATTGGTAACTTACTGTCTCTCAGACCTTTATTACTCCTGTAGAAAGGCTCGCTCATTGAGCAACGCTTTGGTCAAGTCCAGCCTGGAAGTACTTACCAACACTTCTTGGCTTCTAGCCAGTAAGGGCTTCAGGAAATGTGCTAGTTGTAAGGCATGCAAGCACGGGGTGAGCAGAACAGAATATCTAACTCCTTTTTCCAACATCCCCCGGTTGATTAAAAAACAACTCGCGTGCAAAACAGAGTTTGCAGTCTATGTGCTGTCAGTGTCCTTGTGGCCTGCGCTATGTGGGTAGCACTAAGCTGCAGGTCCACAAACGGATACTCCAGCACATAAGGGCCATCAACACTAATGATGTAACATACCCTGTTGCACGTCATTTTAAGGAGCAGCACGAGAACCAAAGCCATTTGCTCAAATATTTTGTAATCGATGCTGTTCCACCCCTTCGTAGGGGAGGGAACCGCAAGGCAACTTTAAGGGCACCCGAGACCAGGTACATACTGGACCTGGATTGTAAGTCTCCTTTAGACCTCAATACGAGTGTTGATTTCTACACTTGCCTGTAAGAGCTCACATCATCCTTCCTTCCAAATATCCCCCACCTCTCCAACCCTCAGTTACCCTATAGTTTCTCCGTATCAAGGCATTATGATGAATTTACGACCACATGGAGACACTTCTATGGGAAGTCCCGCTGGTTCGTTTTCTCCCTCTTGTACTCATTTCAGCGATATAAAATGCACTATGCACAGCGCATTATAATTACAAAAAAACACTGTTTTTTTATATATTTACACACACAGAGACAAAGAAAATAAGAAATAAAGAAAAAAAGATGTATATAGATTCTCTGCACAGGTTTCTGTTTCCCGCACTCCTTTCCCATTATATCCTTGTTACATGGGTTAGCGACACCTAGCCGGTTGGTTCTTTAGGAATTTTTAAAATTTGTAATATATGATAATTAAGTGTACCAAGTGGGGTTATACAATGTTTTAACATTTAGGATCAAGATCTTTCATCATTACTGTTTTTATTGTATCACAATTGCACTCCACAACCAACCGTGGGAAGTACAAGGGCTTTTTTTTCCGCAGGACTCATAAACGTTACCCACTTGGGTTGAATTCGTTCCAAATTCTCTGTGGATGTCATGCTGTTTAAGGGCTTGTCTATGAATTTTGTGCTACGAGGGGTTATTTAGCATACAATGAAATTTCAATGTTTTTTGATTTCGACTTTATCATTAATACTGTTTTTTAAAGTACATTTCAGCACTTTTTTAAACTTGCATATAAAATCGTTTTACGGGTCGTTAGGATTTATCCTCACACCTATTATTTTGTATGTAGATGTTGAAACTGCTACTGCTCTCCTTGCTTTAACAAAGCATTAAGGTCTAAGTGCCCAGTACCTTCTCTATGACGAGTGATCTCGGTTGTGATATCATCCAATCATGTAACGGGATTCTGCACTTCTGCACTTCTGCACTTTTGCACTTTAAAAAGTAACTGCTGCCTCATTTACGTTATGTGACCAAGGCCTCTGGGCAGGCCGAAACGTTATGCTGCTGACGAGAATTGAATAAAAAATAATTCACCTTGAACTTGGGTCAGCTCTCGCTTCTTATCTCCGGAGGTCTCCTCTCTAGGGGAAGTACTTCTGGAGGTTTTTGGTTCGAGGTTTTCCGAAATATATATATATATATATAGATCTATTACTACTATTTTATGTACCGTGGGACTCCCACTTCGACGGCGGGGAATTATTCAAGCATGTGAATCTATGAAAGACACCAATACTGGAGAACCACAGTTTACAGGTAAGTAACTTTTGTACTTCTTTGGGATCCGGCGGGAGCCTCGAAAATGCAGACCGGCAAAGATGCTTTTATTGCCTGTTTGAACAGGGTGGTGAGTCCTTGATCCCAAGGGAGATTTCTTCTGTCTTCCAGTTGATGTGAAATGTCGAAGGTTCAAGATATATGTTGCAGAGTTTCGTCCAGGGTAATCTAAAGTCCTAGGGACTGGGATCCTATTCTTATAGCAAGTTTAGGGGTTGGACTAACTCTACGGTCCCACCTATGGGAGGACCTGGGGAGGGGGTGGTTACACCCCTTCCCCTTTGTCAAGTTTCGCGCTGGGGCTGAGTGCCCCAGCAACCGGTTTGAACTGGGAAATGCATGGAGCACCTTGTGTGCCCCAGGCAGTGTCTGGAAAACATTCACTGAATGCAACCCACCCTGCCCGATACACTAAAGCCGGTCTGGGGAGGTGCTGGCACTTCCCTGGACAGGAAACCTATTGTCCAGGCCTCCCCTGCCGGAGTTTCGTCCAGCAGCAGAAGGGCAGACTCGTGTCTATGGCAGCAGCATCCATTTTGTGATGCTGGGGCTCTGTTTAACTTTAACCGGTTTTACCAGTAACTACATATCTTCTCCCTCTAGAAGGGTGGAAGGCTACCCCGCCGCCAGGACTGGCGGGGGGTAGTATTCCAAAGTGTTTGACACCTTACACGACATGTTTTGATAAAGCCAAACCAAAGTTAGCATTAACCGCGAGGAATATAATGCACTTAAGAGTACATGGCATGGCTATTTCATAGAACAGCTATAAGGAGATGGTTCCGAAAGCTGCAGAGGGGCTCTGCTCATGCTAGGGCACCCTCTCACACAAAACCAAGCACTCTGCCTCCAGGATTGCCAAGGCCTGCCATAGGAGTGACTTATAGGTTAATATGTGTCTATATATATATATATATCATTTTTTTTTTTTTTTTAAATATATTTTTATTGCAGGAATTAGTAAATCGTTACAAAATCGACCAGCATAATAACACAAGCAATATCAGCGAAATACAACCCTCTGTCCCCGCACCGTAAGTTCCGTACACAGCCTTCCGGCCCACAACCCTGGGGTCGGGTGGCGAAATTCAATGGGGGCTCAGAAGGATGTCAGAGCTGGTCCGGATGATCCACTGTCCGTCATCTGCTTTTCCAAATAAGCCTATAAACCCAAAAGAAAAACCCCCACCCTCAAAATACTACTAACCAAAGTAAATCCCACCCAACCCCGCCATCAGCGCCTGAGAACAACCGCAACAGGATCTGCTATGGGACCCACGGGGAAAGCAACAGGACTAATAGTGCAAATGTTTTAATGGGACTCGGGGCGAGTCGCTTCTTCACCTTCAGAGTCGCTGGGGGCGCAATAATCCCTGAGGGCCTGCACTAACATTTCCCACTCCAACGCTGCCTCCTGCGCCTTCTCATTACGCTGCCTCCAAGCCAGTTGGTATCTCAGGGTGCTCTCCCCCGCCGCCCACTTCAAGAGCTCGCTGTGCCATCGACTTCCTGTCGGACCAACTCGTGCCTTCCAGTTCCTGGTCACCTCTCGCTTAGCAAGAAGGAGCCCTAGGTCGATAAATTTGCTGGAGATTTTATTCTTGGGGGTATGAGGGAACCAGTGTAGGAGTCCCACCGCCGCATCAAATGATAAGGATCTCCCCGTCACCTCCTCCAGGGTCTTCCCCACTTCCACCCAGTAGGATGATAATCCCGGGCAGGCCCATAACATGTGGAGGAGGTCCGCCTCCTGAGCCGGGCACCTAGGGCAATCCGCCGAATTCGTGGCAAAATATCGCTTAATTTTCACTGGGGTCAGATATGCTCTATGGAGAACGTAATAGTGGACCAGCTGAAAACGGGTGTGGCGTGTGCCCTTCCAGGCTCGCCGCACCAACTGGGACCAGGTCGTCTCCGGGATCTCCCTGCCAATGTCCTCCTCCCAGCGGTTTCTCAAAGTAGTGAGAGGAGCCAACCCTTCGTTGATCAATCTGCCGTAAAGGCAAGTGACCGCCTTCACCGTGCCCGCAGACATCATCACGTATTGGCACACCGGAGATAAGGCGGGTTCCTCCTGCCCGCTCTTCCAGTGTGCCTGGATCGCTCGAACAATGGCCGAGTGCAACAGAAAGTCACCACGGGGGATCTCGAAGCGGTCGATAAGATCCTGGAAGGGCAAGAGCGCCCCGTCCTCATACAGATCCCCAACCAGCTGTAAGCCGGCGTCCTCCCAGGCCGCCAATCGTGACCAATCGCCTCCATGGGGGAGGGCCGTCAGCATCCCCAAAGGTATTTCGGGCGCATATGGTGTTCTCAGATGGCCTCGGGCGTGAGCCCGATTCCAACACAGGCGGACGGTCCGCTCCTCCAACGACAAATCCCGCAGGGCCAAACGTTGTCGCAGCGCTATGAAGGAGAGAACATGCCTGGCCATGCCCGTCCCCCTTCTGTCTTCCGGGCCCCGGAATTCCCGGGCGATCTCCTGGGTGAAGGTCTGGAGCTGCGCCGCCAGATAATACTTTTCAAAGTCTGGCACCGCAAGCCCCCCCTCATCTTTCGGCCTCATCAGGGTCTTGAGGGCCACCCGACGGCGGCCCGAGCCCCAGAGGAATCCGACCACCATAGATCGTAATAGTCGAAACGTGGCCGGTGGGACCCAGATCGGTAGTGTCCGGAAATAATATAAGAGCCTGGGAAGCGCCACCATTTTAAGCAGAGCGATCCGTCCCGCCACCGAGAGCGGCAGCGTGGCCCAGAAGTCCATGCAGCCTCGAAGTGCTCGAGTGCTGCGGGCAATGTTCCCATCCAGGAGGTCGGATGGGTCGTGATAGACGAATACCCCCAGGTACTTAAAGCAGTCGGGTTCCCATCTAATCTCCCTACTTAGAGTAGGGGCGGGGGCACCCTTACGAACCGGGAAAAGACAGGTCTTGGACCAATTCACCCGGAGGCCCGAAACCTCCCCAAACTCCGTGAGCGCCGTCGCCGCTCCATGTAAAGCGTCGAGCGGGTCCTCTAGGAAGAGCAACAGATCGTCTGCATACAGCGAAACATAGTGCGGGCCCGAAGGCGTCCACAGGCCCATATAGTGGGCTCCCGATCGAAGATGCAGCGCGAGTGGTTCCACCGCCAGTGCAAAGAGAAGTGGGGACAACGAACACCCCTGCCTCGTGCCTCGTTCTACCGGATATTGCGAGGATATCAGTGGTCCCGCCCGGACCCTGGCCGATGCAGAGGCATAGAGAACCGCGGTCCATCTGATGAAGCCCTCACCGAGGCCGAATCTCCGCAGCACCGTGCAAAGGTAGTCCCACTCCAGGCTATCAAAAGCCTTCTCTAGGTCCACCGATAAGACAACCGGGGACGGGGCATCCACAAACGGTTCCCCTAGCAAACGGAACAACCTGCGAATGTTCATAGTCGTGTTACGCCTTGGGATAAAACCTGCTTGGTCCTCATGCACCAGGGAACTCATGTGTCCCAGCAGCCTCGAGGCCAAGATACTGCTCAGTATTTTATAGTCCACCGTCAGCATCGATAAGGGACGGTAAGACCCCGGGTCTGACGAGTCCCTTCCTGGTTTGAGGAGAGGAACCACCAACGCCTCACACATCGAGCTCGGGAGCCGCCCCAGCCTCTTCGCCTCTCTGTAGACCACCAATAACCTAGGGGCTAGGAGGTCAGCATAAGCTGCATAAAACTCCACGGGCAGGCCGTCCAGGCCCGGGGTCTTATTTCTCGCCATCCGTTTAATGGCACCGCGGATCTCCCCCAATTCTATGTCGGACCCCAGGGCTTTCGCCACTTCGCGCTCCACTGTTTGGAGCTCCAGTGGGCGTAGATAATTATCGAGCCGGTCAGGGTCTCGGGCGGAGCGACTGCGGTACAAACTTTCGTAATAATGCCGGAAGCAGCTGAGAATCTCCGGTTGAGTGTATACCTCGGTTCCGTCCGCCTTACGCATACTTGTCGTCAATGAGGACTGACGCGTAGGGTTGGCCAGCCATGCCAACAACGCGCTTGATCTGTCCCCCTCCGCGATGGACCGGACCGTGTAGGCCTTGTAGTCAAAACAGCGAAGCCGTTCGACCTCCGCCGCCACCTTCTCCCTCGCCTCCACCTTCTCCCTCGCCTCCGCCGTGTGTACCTGTAATTCCGGGCGCCCGGGGCGGCGAATTTCCAGCTCGCGGAGTTTCCGGTCCGCTGCATCTAAGTCAGCTAGGATAACTCGCCTCATGCCCACCTTTTTAGAGATGCAGTAACCCCTCACCACTACCTTAAAAGCGTCCCACTCTAACGCTCTTGTACTCGCGGTGCCGCTGTTGGACGCAAAATATTCCGATACCTTATCCCCCAGGTCCGCCCTGAAAACACTGTCCTCAAGAATCTCGGGTCGTAACTTCCAGGTGGGCACCGCCGGCGCCCCGGGGAGCCAGCGAAGGTCCAGCAGGAGGGGGTTATGGTCTGAAATGGTCCTGGACAAGTACTCAGATCGGACCGCTGCCGAAACCAGTTCGGGCGAGCCAAGAAATCCATCCAGTCTGACATGCAACTCATGTAGGCTCGAGAAGTATGAATAGTCCCTAGATGTGGGGTGGTGCGCCCTCCAGATATCCGTCAGACCCCAGTGGGTCTGCCAATCCTTACGACCCTTAGCCGTGCGACGAACCGGAGAATCGGGAAGGGGTGGATGTGAGCGGTCAGTGTCTACGTCCACTACTGAGTTGAAATCTCCCCCAAGCAAAAGGGGCCCGGAGAAGAAGTGGGCCAACGAGCCCGATAACCTGGAAAGGAAGGCAGTCTGGTCTATATTAGGAGCGTACATACAGCAAACGTTCAAGTCCCTCCCTCCTAAAGTGCCCGAAATGGCCACGTAACGCCCCTCTGGATCTATCACTGTTTTCGTGACCTGTAAGGGGACCCCAGCTCTAACCCATATTAGCGCCCCCCTGGCATACGCGGAGTACGATGTGTAGAAGACCTGCCCCCTCCATCTACGCTGTAGCGCCGCCCCTTCCGCCTTGTTCAGATGAGTTTTTTGCAGCAGCGCCATTTGCACTCCCCTACGCACTAAATAAGCGTGGACTTTGTGGCGCCTGGACATAGTATGAAGCCCCCTCACGTTCCAAGTAACACATTTCAAATTAGCAACATCAGCCATTGTCCCATATTGTTCTCGCACAGTCTCCCCATCCGGGTCCCCACAAAAAAAGTACATCATACATCCCAGCACTGATGGCGGCCATTTTCCCCAACCAAGGCCAAACAACCCAAGAACGAACCAAACCCCCACCCACCCTCCCCAGAACAGGACCCAAACAGCACCATCCAGATCCCATCCAAACCTTGCCCTCCAACAACCCAATAACCCCTACTAATACTGCGGTCGCCACCGTAGGAAGGCCTTAAGGGCCAGGTGCAGGCCGGGCGGAGGCAGTGGGCCCTCGACGCTCAGGCTACCAGGACTAAAACAAGCCCAAAACAGTACCAAAGACCCTCGGGGCAAAAACAGGGGCACCCCACCCTCCCCGCCCTCATTGTCAGCATCAATTGACGGCAACCGCCTCCCCCCTGCCGGGCCCCCTCCCAAAATGAGGTAGCTCACCCCGTTACCCCTGTCCATCCAGAAGGTCTTCCACCGACTTCGGTGTGATCACCGGTGTATGGGCGCTATCAGTCACTGAGTCCTCGGAGTCCGACGGTGCCCCCTCGTCACCCGGGTCCGCTTCCTCTTCAATGGCATCGTCCCGTGCGCCAGACAACTCAGATAACACCTCCAGCACTCCCCTCCGCTCCGTCGACGTCTCTGCAGTTGAGGGCCCCCCTGAGCGGCCGCGGCGATTCCTAATCCTCCTGGATCGCCGTCTCTGTTCCGGCTCCTCCGCCTGTTGGGATGAGGAGCCGAAGCCATCTTTCCCTGCTCTGTAAAGCTCGAGCCAGGCACAGACATCCTCCGGGGTGTCGAAGAATTGAGTCTTGTCACCGACAATGATGCGGAGCCTAGCAGGATAGAGTAGCGAGTACTGGATGCCCTCGCTCCTGAGCTCGCGCTTGACCGCCAGGAAGGAGAACCGCCTGCGTTGAGTTTCGTAGGTGTAATCTGGGAAGATGTTCACCTGACTGTTCGCCACTTTGAATGGACCATTATGCCTGGCGGCATTGAGGATTAAGTCTCTGTCCCGAAAGTGTAATAACCGCGCCACCACTGGTCTCGGGGCACGTCCCTGCTGCGGTGGCCGCGCCGGGACTCTGTGGGCACGCTCCAAGGTGTAGAAGGAGGATAGCCCCTCCGGGGCCACCGTGTCACGGAGCCAGGCCTCCAAGTATGCCACCATGTCGCCATCCTCGATCTTTTCCGGAAGGCCCACCACACGGATGTTGTTCCTCCTGTTGCGGCCTTCCGCATCTTCCGCTCTCTGCTCTAGGGTCGCAATCCGGGATAAGGCATCCTTCATAGTCGCAGCCAAGGTTCGCTGCGCCGGCTCCAAGGTTTTCACCGAGCTCTCCACCTCCTTGACCCGGTCCGAAAGTTTGCCGTGGTCCGCTCTAAGGAGACCAAGGCTCGTCGCCACCTGGGCAATGTCCTGTTGGAGGGCCGATCGCGTGGTCGCTATCGCCTCCAGGACGCGGTCGAACTGCTGTTGCATCGATGCACCACCAGAACTCTTTGGGTCCCCATGTTCCTCTTTGTCCTGGGTCTCCGAGTCTGAGGCGGTTGGGGTAGTCCCCTTGGCTCCTCTAGGTTTCCCCAGGTCGCCGGGGGTACTCCGTGATGGTCCAGGAGCAGGCGTCTCCGGGAGCAGATGCCGACCGCGACCCTCCCGGTTACTGGATCTTAAGTCGAGTATCGGAGACCTCCTTCTCCAGGGCCTGTGGGAACTTCTCCGCTTCGGCTCGCGCCACCACCACGGCGTCCGAGGGCACTGATAAGGGGGCGGAGACAGCCGCCGCCAGGTCGGGCAGGCCCGCACAGCCGCTAAAGTCCCGGGGTGAGGGTCACCAACTCCACCGGACGATTTGTGGCGCCAGAGTGTCGCGCCTCCCATGGAAGTGGACTGGCCAGGAAAATGTAGCTAGGTGCGGTGTCGTGAGTGCGGCCACCGCCTGGTTCACCAGACGTCCGCTCACGGGATCCACTATAACGTGGGCATCCGCCCGGTCACCCAACCGAGTGCATTCTCGTTGTAGAAAGTCCGATCCGACCGATATCTAGTGCACAAATCAGCAGGGGATGGCAAAGCCGGGGGCGAGACGCCGCTGGCGATGCTCCTCCAGTTCAATGGATCCGGCTAGGGGGACAATGAAGTCCGGGCGCCATGTTGGGTCGCACTCCGCAACTCCGCAAACTTCGGTTTTACGCCGGATCACCACTCGTCCGAGCCACACCAAGGGCCCTGGCAGGTCGTCGTCGGTCCGTTCAGCAGAATGCGGGGTCCGGGGTGCCCCGCAGCCTCCGATTTACAGGATAATCACGGGCTCAGTCCCGGAGCCGAGCTCTCAGGCGACCATCGCCATCGGCGCCCAAGCCACGCCCCCCCTATATATATATATATATCATGCTGCATGCTTTCATTACCAGCATGCAGCATGATGCTGTGATTAAAGGTGGCCTATTGAAAATCACTTAGAGGTCACGTGCTGAAAATGCCTGTTTAAATTAAATTCGGCTCCATTACATGTCTAAATGCCTGTGACCAAGGGGACAGGAACCCCGAAACGCGTAAGGCTACAGAAATCAACTTTGCACATGAATAAAAGCAGGTCTGCCTTGAAAACATTGGTGTTGGAGTGCGCTTTCAAATCGAGGATGCTTTGTTTGAAAAAAAAAATATATAGATAGATAGATAGATAGATAGATAGATGGATATAGATATACTGTATCTAAGTAAGGGGTGATTACACCATCTTACCCAGTCTGCAATTGCAGACCTGTGGTGTCAGTTTGGAAGGCTAACCAGGCGTGGCACAATACATGCTGCAGCCCCTGGTAGGCCTGTGGTGCACCTATGCCCTGGGTACCTAAGGTACCATATGCAGGTGCTCACAAGGGTGACCCAGAAACCAATCTGGTATGTACCTAACATACATGAAGTCCATTTTATAGAGAAAGCAGATGGACTGGGGCCCTGAATAGCAGGATCCCAGTCCAACTAAGTCGAAAACCAGCAAACCACCAGGCAAAAAGTGGGGGTAACCATCTAGTCAGATTCCACCTTCCTACGCCCTGTACCTTTAAACACTCGCACCGCCTTTGCAGGCTGAATGTTTTGGTGCAGAACAAAGTGTTCAGTCGACATGGCACACATCCCTGTTTGCCATATTTACAACCCACTGCCCTGGCATAGGGCAGCCACCCCTCTAGCTGGTTGCTGGGAGTTTATCATTACGAACTCCACAGTACCATAATGGCTTTACTGAAAACTGGGATGTTTGGTATCAAACTTCTCAGCACACTAAACCCACACTGATACCAGCGTGGGATTTAATGAAAAATCCAAATCCACACAGAGGGCATCTTAGAGATGCCCCCTGAAAAAAAAAACTAACACTAGTGTCCAGGCTGAGTGGCTGCTCACAAGCTTCCACCACCAGGCATGTTTCTAGTCCCCTGGGTCGAGAGCCTGCTGCTCTCAGGGGTCTGAAACCATGCACCTCTTCGGATGAGGCGCCAAGCCTCCTCCCCCAGGATAGGTAGGGTCCACGAAGGGGAAGCTTCAAAGGCTTGCCGCCTTTGTGAGCTTCCCCAGGCCCTTTGCTGCTTACAGCAACTAACCCCCACCGGTTCTGACTCTCCCTTCCCCCTTTCTGGGCTGGAGAATGGGCAGGAAAACAAAGTGAGGAAGAGAGGTGTGCCAACCTTTGCCGACTCACCCCTCAGGTGGAGGAGTCGAGGTAAGGCACAACTCAGTCCCCGCCATCTTGCAGATGGGGGGAACCAGCCAACCAGAGTGAGGCAAATGTCCCCTCCCACTGGAGGGTGCCATAATAGGGGGGCGTTTTTAACACACTAAAGTGTGTTGACTGGGAGCAATGAGAAAAACCGGTCCAGTTGCCGGGCTCCCAAGGTTAAACTTATTGTCACATATGGGTAACTGTTCCTAAAGAAAATAAAAGCAGGCCTATTTTGCTCGCTGGGTAAGACTGTGGGTGATTTACGTACAGGAAAGGTTGGAGATAGAGTACTGTGGAGGTGGAGGAATTACTCCTTTTTGAAAAAGTGCTCTCACACACCCAAGCAGGTGTCATGCTTCATCATCGGGCGTTGCACCTTATGGGGGTGGTGCTGCAATCGCCCACGGGCCTCGCGAGAGGGGTCTTTATCGGAGTAACGCCGCAGTTGTGAGGGGGGTGGGTGAGTAAAGGAAAAATGGGTTGGTTGTTAAAATCACCACACTGGTTCCCTATGGGACCTTTATTCAGGGGTCCATCTGGTGAAGTCAAAACTAATGACAAAGAAGGCCTCTAGAGATAATGTATCTGAGGATCAAGTGTTTTCCTTCTGTTCTGTTTGTCAAATAGATGAGAACAAGTGATAAGAGTGAATACTGGTAATTCTGGCAGCGGCGGGCAGGTAATAGGCTGCTATTTGAGGAGGAGCACCATATCCTTTCCTACTCCGCACTACAAAAGCCATTGAGGCCAACCAGGTCTACTAGAGGGGTTGTACGAGGAACTCATAAGGACCCCTAATAACTCTAATTAGAGGTACCATAGAAATACTGGGTGTCGCCGTTTCAGATTCCTATTTCTATACACTTTTATGCACTTTTAGCACAGTCCTGAAGAATTGCCGCGGGATCCACTAGGGACCCTTTAAAAGGTGTGAAACATGTTGACCTAACATTCACTCTTATCACTTGTTCTCACCTACTTGACAAACTGAAGGAATACACTTACACCTCAGATATATTATCTCTAGAGGCCTTCTTTGTCATTAGTTTAAACTTCACCACATGGACTCCTGAATAAAGGACCCATAGGGCACCAGTGTGGTGATTTTAACCACCCACCTGTGAGAAAGTGCCCTCTTTCTGCATTGTTGCCCCCACTTTTTGCTGAATTGCTGATGTACTTTGAGTGTGCCCTGGGCTCCTGCTAATCTGGTACCCAACACCTAGGTTCTTTCCCTTAAACTGCATTGAAACCTAAACCCAATTGGCATCTCTGGCCACAGCTCAGCCCCTGGTAAATGGTGGTACAGGTACCCAGGGCACTGTGACCAGAGAAGGCCTCTAAGGGCTGCAGTACTTATTGTGCCACCCTTATAGGTCCTGTACCCTGACTCACACACTACCTTTGCAGGCTGCGTGTCTTGGTGCAGAACAAAGTGAAGAGTCGACATGGCACTCATCCCTGTGTGCCATGCCTGCAACCCACTGCCCTGGCATAGATCAGTCCCCCCTCTAGCTGGGTGCACTATACCAGTGGTGAGGGTACAGGTGCATGAGCCCTGTACCCCTACAGTGTCTAAGTCCATTCTTAGACATTGCAAGTTCAGTGCTGCCATTAAGAGTATATGGTGCTGGGAGTTCGTCACTAGGGACTCCAGAGCACCATGGCTACACTGAGAAATGTGGTATCCACCTTCTTAGCACATTAAACTCACACTGATGCCAGTGTGGAATTTAATGAAAAATGCACACAGAGTGCATCTTAGAGGTGCCCCCTGAAAACTAACCTACCACTAGTGTCCAGGCTGAGTGGCTGCTTTCAGCTGCCACCACCAGACACGTTTCTGGACCCCTGGGTCGAGAGCCTGCTGATCTCTGGGGCCTGTAACAATGCACATCCTGGGACGAGGTGCCAAGCCTCCTCCCTCAGGGTGGGCAGGGTTCACGAAGGAGAAGCTTTTAAAAGCTTGCTGCCTTTGAGTTTCCCCAGGCCACTGCTGCTTTCAGCAACTGCTCCCCACTATTTCTGACCCCCATTTTGGGCGGGAGAACCAGCGGGAAAAACAAGTGAGGAAGGGAGGTGTGCCCGCCTCTGCCAACTCCACCCCTCAGGTTGGGGAGGCATGGTGAAGCACAACTCTGGCCATGCCATCTTGAACATGGGGGACTCAGCCAACCATGGACAGGCTCATGCCCCCCTCCCACTGGAGTGTTGCATAAGAGGGGGTGTACCCACCCCAGGGAAGGCACCCATTGGTCCCTGCCTTTTACCTGCCTGTAACGCCCCTAAATCTAGTATTTAGGGGCACCCCGAACATTGCTTCCTCAGATAAGAACCTGCAACAAGAAGGACCTAACAGTCATGCAGCAGCTAACAAGAGGAAGACGCCCCCTGACTTGGCCCCAGCCCTACCGGCCTGTCTCCACCTCAAACCTGCTCCTGCGAAATCCCGGTATGTCCTGCAGCCTCAAAAACCCCAGAGGACCTGCCTGCCTTCAACCTCAAAGACATTGTCTCCAGTGAACACCTGATTTGTACATCTGCAACCTCTGGCCTTGGCCGGAAACCCTGAATCCGCACCGCTCTGCACCTGCCGTCCACGGCCCGAGCTCGAGTGGGCAGACACCACGAGGAGGTCACCCAGGCGACCCTGACCCGAGATCTGGCGACCCTGACCAGAGATCTGGGGACCCTTACCCGAGATCTGGCGACCCCTGACCTGCCTCAAGCCTCCAGCCGACGCCTACAGTCTAAATACAGAAGTCCCCCCTAACCGCGACCAGGAGCTGGTAAGAATATCTGACCCCAAAAGGCACCCCTGCACCCGACGCCCCACAGCCTTGTGTGCCCAAACCGACGGTGCCTAACCAACCTGTAACTACCCAGCTTACTTCTCGAAGTGGTGGTCGCACCCAGAGAACCTTTGTATCCCTGCCTGCAGTGCTTTTGCAAACCTGAGGTTCTCCATTGAATCCAACAGGGGTTCCTACGTCGAAACAGCACCCGGTCAACCTAGTGGCGCCTAGGGTGCTAATCCACCTTGCAATCCCACCTTTCGAGATGGGGTTGCCTTTGTGTGGAGGAGAGAAAGATACAAACAGTTGTTTTGTCTTTCGAAAGTATTTAGTTCTATGTAGTATAAAAGATCCCTTTTAACATTAATGTGTGTAAAGCCCTTTCCGCTACAGAGTCTGGGTTTTGGAAAAACACAGGTAACTCCACAGATTGATTTAGGTGAAAAGCAGTGATGACCTTTAAAAGAAATTTTGGATTAGATCTAAGAACCACTTTGTTAGGATGTATTTGAAAAAATGATTCTTGTATAGT
Source organism: Lissotriton vulgaris (assembly GCF_964263255.1). NCBI lineage: Eukaryota > Metazoa > Chordata > Amphibia > Caudata > Salamandridae > Lissotriton > Lissotriton vulgaris. The sequence continues at coordinate 133,312 of NW_028245951.1, forward strand.
GAAAGCTTGTATCTCACTCACTCTTCTGAGAGAGGTAATGGCAACATGGAAAGCTGCTTTCCATGTTAGGAATTGCAGTTCACATTTAAGGACAAGATTCAGGTTCCACACAGGAGAAGGTGGCAATCTGGGTGGGATTATTCTTTTTAATCCTTCCATGAATGCTTTGATTGCAGGTACTCTGAAGAGACAGATGTTGCCTGTTTTGTAAAGAGGCTGCAATTGCTGCAAGGTGCAGGTGTATGGAAGAATATGCAAAATTAGACCTTTGTAAATGTAAAAGGTAGCAAATGATATTCTGGGTGGAAGCATCCAGGGGATCAATTTGGTTATTGTTGCAATAGATGGCAAATCTTTTCCATTTAGCGGCATAACACGCTCTGGTAGTAGGTCTCCTAGCCTCTTTAATGATGTTCATACAGTCTGGTGGTAGGTTTAGATAACCAAACTCTTAAGACTTCAGAAGCCAGATCGCCAAATTCAGTTGGTTTGGGTCTGGGTGTCTGATTTCTCCATGGTTCTGTGTTAACAGTGAGGGTGTGAGCTGTAGCTTTTGATGTGGAACTAGAGAGAGATCTAGTAGTGTGGTGAACCACGGTTGGCGTGCCCATGTGGGAGCTACTAGGATCAATGTGAGAGACTGTTGTCTAAGCTTGCGCACCACTAATGGAATTAGTGGGAGAGGCGGAAAAGCATACGCAAATCTGCCTGACAGTTCATCCATATCGCATTGCCTTCGGACAGTGGGTGTGGAAACCTGGCGACGAAGGCTGGGCATTTTGCATTTTCGTGGGTGGCAAACAGATCTATGTGTGGGTGCCCCCACCTTTGGAATAATGGTTGAAGAGTTTGCGGATGTAGTTCTCATTCATGAATCTGTTGTGACTGCCGACTTAATAGATCTGCTATCTGATTGTGAACCCCTGGAAGGTGTTTCGCTAACAGATGTACGTTTTGAGGAATGGCCCATCTCCAAATGTTCTGTGCAAGCTGGGACAGTTGCAGAGTGTGTGTCCCCCCCCCTGTTTTTAGGTCTCGCGCCTGCGATGCATATGGCGAAGCCATATGCCATCGCGCAGGCGCCATACTATAGTTGCCTGGTCTGCTTCCCAGGAGACAGGAGACTGTCACGCGCACGCTCAGGAAAGCGATCGGAGCCGGCCGCGCGCGCGCGTTCCCAGTCTCCTGTCTCTCTGGGAAGCACACAAGCAAGCCCAGCAAGCTCCCTTTCCTGTGGCTGGGTTTAAGTCCTTTTTTCTGTAAATTATAAATGCTAATTCTTGTAAACAATGGTACAACACAGAAGGTTACTTCCGCCGTTGCAGTTTGTGTCACCACCCACTAATGCTGAAAGCACATCAAATTCACTACAAACCGAGTTTTTGTCTTTAAAGCTCACTGCTAATTCTTGACTTCGTGCTGGGGGGTTGCAAGTAAATATTCATAATCACACAGGAAAATCCAAACCCTTGGTCGGAGCGAGAGTGCGAGCTTCAGCAAATCGTATAATAAATTTTTAATATTTGCCTACTTTTTATTTACAGCACTTCCCGTCACGCTAGGTCGATGCTCCCACTTACAGGAGGTGGAGGGCGCCATGTTCCTAAAAATTACATTAAGTGCATGTAAACATTTCAGAAGTTCGTTTAAAAAAGCTTGTCTCTTTTAAGTTTTAATCACAGCACCATTTTTCAATATGACTGTATCCGCCGCTCGCAGATTTGACTTTATTCACACAAATAAACTTTACGTGTTTTTTTTTACTAACACTATTTGCTCCTACAGTTAGTGAGTTCCCCTGCGCTTTTGATTTGAGATGTGCTCGGCCTGTTTAAAGATGCTCTGCATTTCAAAGGGGCGGTTTCTCTTCTAAGTGTGAGCGGTGTAAAGATCACAGTCCAGCAGGAGGATAAGAGCCATCCAACCCCCAGCTGCGGCAAAACCCTGGATTACACGATCCCAGCTCAGGCCCCCTTTAAATTTGCTGCGTCAAAGCGCTAAACCCTACACGGGGAAGAGTGTTGGGGTCATCGCGGGGTGAGGAGGGCCGGGCCGGCAGTGCGCAGCAACTGGTACTACATGGGTGGGATGGGTCTGTCAAGTAGGACCGGATCTGCGCGATTTCCTGGCCTATTGACTTCCTAACCCCCAGCATTGGTGTAAATCACCCATGGGGGAAGGGCGTGTGGGGGTGCGGGTGGTTGGTTATGAACAACATTTTATTTACATTATTTCAGGTTTTATATGGCGCAGTCCTCAAAGGCAGGTGACAACGGAGAGACACCTAATACCAAAATGCGCCTTTACGCTGTGGAACACCCCATCAATATCAGCATGCGCTTTTACACGGTGAAACAGAAAAGGGTACTAGGGATCCACTCAGATCAATATGAAAGAGCGCTTTAAAATTGGCACAGGAGGATCAGCTTTGCGAGATGCGCACCAGTATGAACAAATAGATCTATAGAAACCGGGAATAAACAATCTGTTTCATAGAATTAGAATCTATGGCTATAGGCAGGGACAATGGAGTTATGTGATAGAGGAGCCACAGCATTTTCTGCATATTTATGGATGTGCCCTATTTGCCACATAAATCATTATTACCTGCACGAGCTTCAGATTTTAACAAAAAAAGGTTTCTAGCTAAAACAGATTCAAAAGTTACTAAAAACTCTGCAACAGGTGTTGTGGGCAGGGAACTGCTCTTTACAAAGGCTGATTGGTCCCATTTTTAGGGCTCGCCCCTCGCGTTGATGCAGACTTGCCATACAATTATGAGATTTTCCACCGTGAAAGTGAAATTACCATGGAAATAGGTGTTTCGACAAAGATTTCATCTAAGTTTTACCTGCTGAAATGTCAGCGCAAAAACCCTGAGAGTGTGGCAGTATCTCATATCGAAGCATCCCAATTGTGGTGGAACTGGGGAAAACTGTTTTTACAGTCCCAGAATGGGGTCAAAGTGGTATAGCAAACTAGAAATTTAGTATACACAAACATCTGGTAATTTTAGTATTAGTAGTGAGATGTGTCTACTTTTAGGTGTTGAAGATCTGTCCGATTTGATTGCTGTGTTTTGGCTGGATGCCTAATCGACCTTTCATACTGCCACGTAGACTAAGTAAATTGACTGTGAAAGGGGCCATACTGAATTGTGTGCTTGCCTCTTTAAGAAGTGATAATAATCACTCTGTGTACTCTGAGGCATTGCACATGTATATACATACACCAGCCACTCCAGGCCTCAGAGTACTGCACATATATGCACACTCCCTTCACTCATGCTCCTGTGTGTATTTACCCTTCATACCACACCTTAGTGTACGTATCACTGCTGCACATGTACACATACACCATCCACTCCAGGCCTCAGTGTACTCTGATGCATTGCACATGTACACACATACACCAGCCACTCAGGCCTCAATCTACTCTGCAGTACTGCACATATACACATACACCACCCACTTCTGGCCTGTGTACACTGCATTCCTTGACATGCATACACCCTCCATACCACGCATTAGTGTATTTATCACTACTACACATGTACACATACACCATCTACTCCAAGCCTAGTGTACTCTTCACTTCTGCACATAAATGGACATATATCACCCAATCAACGCCTCAAGGTACTCTACTGTTCTGAACATGTATGCAGAAATACCACTCACTTCTAGCTTCAGTATAATCTGCAATACTGCACGTGTATGCACATATACCATACCCTCCAGGCCTCTGTGTACTCTGCAGTACTACACGTGTATGCAGTTATGCACATGTACCAGCCACTACAGAAATCAATGTACTCTGTAGTGCTGCATATGTATACACATACATCATTCACTCTAGTCCTAAGTACTCTCCACCACTGCACATGTATGCACATATATCAGCCACTCCTGGTCTGTGTATTATGCACTCCTGCACATGTATGCTCATATCCCATCCACTCCAGGCCACAATGTACGCTGCAGTACTGTAGTGTGTGCACACACCCTTCGCGCCGGACTTCAGGGTACTTTGCACCACTGTACATTTGCGAACACACATCATCCCCTATAGATCTCAGTATAATGTGCACTCCTACACACCCCGTCACCTGGCCCAGTGAGCTCTACACACTTGCACGTGTTCTTTGAGTGATGAATCTACTTCTATATGTACAAATGGTTTACCCAGGAGTCACTGCTGCAGCCTAAGACGGGGACTTGCATTATATTCATGGTCAAACTGAGACCATCAGGCAATATTCTTAATGGTCGCTGTTCGGCTTGTTCATACGTGAACTCTAATTGGCTTAAACGTAATTAAATCCTTCCTCCTTAAGAAACAGGTATTTGCAATGCAATAGGTCTCGCATTATTAAAGTTTGAGCTATTGGTGTTGTATTTTTTAGCAATGCCAATAGCTCAAACTTAAATAATGCGAGACCTATTGCATTGCAAATGCTTGTTGTATATAGTACATGGCTGTTATATTGTCCGTCCGGATTAGGACAGCTTTGCTTTGTGCTTGAAGTTGAAAAGTCTTGAGTGCTAAGAATATTGCCAGCAGCTCTAGATGGTTGATATAGAAACATTTTTGTTGATTGTTCCATTGACCCCGAGTTGTGTGATGTAAGACATGGGCTCCCCATCCTGTGAGGGATGCGTCTGTTGTGAGCACTACTTGTGGAACAGGCTCGAGGAACGGCCGCCCCTTTGTCAAGTTTTTGGTGTTCCACCACTGCAGAGAGTGATGCGTGCGGCTGTCGACCAACACCAGGTCTTTTAGTTGACCTTGAGCTTGGTTCCACTGTTGTGCTAGGCACTCTTGTAGTGGACGCATTTGCAATCTTGCGTGTGGTACTATGAAGATGCAAGATACCATCATGCCTATTAGTCTCATGAACACCCTGGCTTGCAGAGACTGTTGGTGTTGAAAAGTGGCGACTAAGGCTTGAATGCTTTGTATCCTGGCTGGACTGGGATACGCTAGGGCTGTAGACATGTTTAGTGTAGCCCCTAGATACTGATGTACATGTGAAGGCTGCAGGTGCGACTTGGTGTAGTTTATTGTAAACCCTAAGTCGTGCAACGTTTGAACTGTCTGATGTGTGTGTTGGACATACTGCTTTTATGAGCCAATCGTCTATATAAGGGAAGACATGTATTTGTTGTCTTCTGAGATGTGCTGCTACCACTGCTAGGCACTTTGTGAATACCCGTGGTGCCGTTGTCACTCCGAATGGAAGGACTTTGAACTGATAGTGTTGTTCTTCCAGTACAAACCTTAGATACTTTCTGTGAGCAGGATGTATGGGGATATGGAAGTAGGCGTCCTTTAAATCTAGTGTTGTAAGGAAGTCGCCTTGTTGCAGCAGTGAAAGCACTTGTAGCGTGATCATATGAAAATGATCTGATTGTATGTAATGGTTGAGGGGCCTGAGGTCGAGAATCGGCCTTAGTGTTCCGTCCTTCTTGGAAATTAGAAAGTATAGCGAGTAAACCCCTGTTCCTTGTTCTTTTAAAGAAACTATTTGAATAGCATCTTTTTGTAGAAGTGATAGAACTTCCTGTTGAAGCAGAGTCAGATGGTCTGTAGACATTGGACGCTGCCTGGGAGGTATTGTTGGAGGGGTTGCTGTAAGTTCTTGGCAGTAGCCATGTTGGATAATCTGTCTTACCCTCTTGTCTGTTGTAATGGAGTTCCAGACAGGCAGGAACTGTGTTAATCTGCCCCCTACAGGAGTGGAATGCTGTGGGGGTAGCAGAGGGAAGTCACTGTTTTGTGGCGGAAGAGGATCGGTTGCTATTGTTACCGCGACCACTTCCTTTGTTATTATTGCCTCTGTATCCTCCTCTAACGTATCCCTTGTTAGAGGATGTTAGTGATTTGAAAGATGTTATAGTGTCTGCTCCAGGTTGTTTGGAGCCTCCTCTGTAGAAGGAGTGACGAAAGGAGCTTCTAGCTGGTGTAGACTGTAAAGCCCCATAGATTTTGCTGTGTCGGTGTCTTTCTTCATTTTTTCCAGTTTGGTGTCTACTTCTGGGCCAAATAACTGGTTCTGATTAAATGGTTGGTTTAAAATGTTGGTTTGCACTTCTTGTTTAAACCCTGAAATGCGTAACCACGCATGTCTCTTAAGTATGACACTGGTATTTACAGCTCTAGATGCTGTGTCTGCAACATCTAGCGCGCATTTTATTGAGGCATTGGAAATTAGCTTGCCTTCCTGTATAAGGTCATTTGCTTGATCTTTGTACTGATCTGGTAGGTGCTCAAGTAGTTTATTTAATTGATCATAATGAGCCCTATCGTAACGAGAGAGGAGGGCTTGTGTATTTGCTATACACCAAATGTTTGTAGCTTGTGCAGCTATTCTTTTACCTGACGCATCAATTACTTTTGATTCTTTGTCAGGTGGGGGTGCTTTGCCAGAAGTTTGAGAGTTTGCCCTCTTCCTAGCATTGGCCACAACTAATGAGTCTAGTGGTAGGTGTCCTTTAATGTAGACTGGATCTGTGGGTGCCGGTCTGTATTTTTTTCTCGATTCTAGGGTTTAATATTTTAGTGCGCACAGGGTCTTTAAATACCTCTGGAGCGTGTTTGATGACCCCCCTTGATAATGGGAAGAATTTGTGCAGACCGCTGAGACTGCTAAAAGGTATCTAGGAGAAAATCCTCCTCAATGTCATCGGAATGCATAGGGACTCCATGGTAAACAGCAGCTCTGTTTAACAGATGACCAAAACCAATGGTATCTTCTGGAGGGAAAGATTTTGATGGGTATGACTACGGTTCAGGAATGTCAGGCACATTTTGTGGGTTTGAAAAGTCCCATATACCCTCATCTACATGGTATGAGTCAGGTTCTTGAATGTCCTCCCCTCCACCCAAATTGTATTCATCATCATTCTGCTGTGGGGAATGTGATTATAATGGAGAATGTACAGGAGAGATTTGAGGTGATATGTGAGGAGGAACAGGAGAAGGAGGAAGAGGAGGTATAGGAGAGGAAGGGTGTATAGGAGATGTTGCACAGTCCTTTTTCTGGGCAGGAACCACAGGTGTGGGTGGTGCATCTGCTGGTCTCTTCTTGTGCGGTGTAGCACCTACATGACCTGTCTTTGCGTCTATGTAGATTTTCTTTTGTCGAGGATCTGGTCGGAAAAGTTCCTCCTCCTCTACAACCTTCTTGGGCGTCAATTTTTTTCGGTACCAGGGGAGGTTGTCGTGTGTCTTTAGCCTTGGGAGGTGTTATAAAGTCCGGTGGCATAGTTTTCGGTGCCAAAGGTGTCGTTTTCAGCTTTGTAGGCATGTTCGAGGATTTGGGCACCTCGGAATCAGGCTTTGTTTTCTTCGGCGCCGAAGATGTAGAAGTGAGGCTTCGGAGCCGGTGCTTCTTTCGGTTTCGGTACCGGTACGTCTTTGTTTCGGTGCTGGTACTATTTTAGGTTTTGGTGCCGAAGGGTCTTTTGGCTTCGGCGCCGAGGCATCTTTATTTTTCGGTGCCGATGGAAGAGGCTTGCTCGGTGTTGAGGCACTAGAAGGCTTAGTTGGTTTCTTCGGAGCCGGTCTGGAAGGCGTTGCTTTCGAAGCAGGTATTCGGTCTCGACTGGGCCCTTTGGGCGGAGTGCTGACGTTTGCCTTCAGTTTGGGCAGCATATGTGGTAGAGGGGCAGTAGTACTCACGCGCTGACCCGATGGAATGGAGTCATCGGAGTCGTCTGCCTCTGATACGATCTGGAGATCAGGTGAGTCTTCTTCGGGAACGAGGGGAACCTCTTCATCGGAGATGTCTTCCGGTGCTGGAGCTGATCTCCTCATTTCGTGTCGACGGACCCTCCGATCCCGGATCGCTTGCTTCCATCGGAAGGATGCACAAGCTGTGCAGGTAGACTCGCGTGTTCCGGCTATAGACAGAGGTTGCAGACCTCGTGGTAGTCGCTATGTGGAAACTTTACTCGACATACCGGGCATCTTTTGAACGGAGTTCTTTCCATGTGGTGTAGGCCGCACGGCGTCGGTAGGCCAAACGGCCCGCGTCGATGACCGGAATGGAACTGATGGCGTCGAAAGTATTATAGTAGATGTCGAGGGTAGTTGCCAGAAGTTTGAGGAAGTTCTGCGCTTCGAAGTTACTGAAAAGTGTTTTAATAGCCGAAGCGGAAAAACTTTCATCCGAACCCAGTGGCGGAAAAAAACAATCTTAAGGATGGAGCCGATGCCCATGCGCAGTACTGTGCAAGGGAGGAGTCGCCTATCTCATGACTACAAAGACTTCTTCCAAGAAGACAACAACCTGCAATCATCCGAGCTCAACACCAGGTGGCGATCTAATGCATAGTGTACAACTCTGCAGCTCTACATGCCAAGAACAGATGCATACTGGTAAGTAGCATTTTCCTTTCCTCAATAGGATTACATTGACTGTTTTTCTGTGTAAAGTTTTGAAGTGTGGAGTTTGAGAAACTAAAGAAATTCTTTAAAATTGCTAATCTAACAAAAACGATTTTACTTACCTGTTTTCAGGAAATGTCCCAGAGTAGTATCTAGGTATACTACCTACTCTGTGTAAGCCTAATAATCTCAAAAGTTACTTACCTGCTATTTTACTGAAAAACCTATTCAAGTCTATGTACTGCATTTACTAAGTATTGCATTTCTCTGCAGCCGTACTGTAAATCAAATCAAAATGCATGTACAATTATCATTCAAAGTGTATTTCAATTGCATTACTACTGTTAAGTACTTATTGCTTACCTGTGGCAGGCTGGCTTTGTTCTAGAAAATAAAATAATTAAAAGAATGTTTATGCAAAAACAATTGGTCTGAAGTTCAGTCTTTGAGTATGTGAATTAATTTGCTGATTGAGTCTGTACAACAAATGCTTAACGCTGTCCTCTGACACTGCCTTACTGCTAGACCACACTACCACAAATAGAGTACGGTTCTATCTAACTTTACCTCTGCCTACCTTTGGGGTTTCACTGGACTCTACACACTATACTTCACTTTGGTATAGTAGATATAGGGCCAGCTTCCTACACCACCCTTTTTTCATCCCCCCCCCTCCCCCCCACACACACCCCACTCACAACTGCGGCGTTACTCCAAAAAATAACTCTGATAAAGAGCCCTCTCGCGGAGCCCTGGGTGACTGCAGCGCCTCCCCCACGAGGAGCAGGGCTCGATGATGAAACATGACACCTGCATGGGTGTGTGAGGACGCTTTTTCCAAAAGGAGTATTTCCCCCACCTCTACAGTGCTCGATCGCCAACCTATCCTGTGAGTAAATCACCCACAGTCTTACCCAGCGAGTGGAATAGGCCTGTTTTTTTTCTATTTTCTTTAGGAACAATTACCCATATGTGACAATATAATAGGGGGTGTACTAAATCCAAGGAAGGGACCCATTGGTCCCAACCTTTACCTACCTAGGGGCCACCCCATGCCTTGCCTCCTCAGACAAGAACCGGCCAAGAACAAAAGGAGCCTTGCCGAAGCTAAGACTAGGACGACGGACGCCCACTCACTTGGCCCCACCGCAAACCTGCAGAAGCAAGATCCTGGTGTGTCCTGCATCCAGCAACCTCAAGAACCCAGAGGACCTGCCCTGCCTTCCACAGAAAAGACTGTCTCCTGTGAACACCGGATTTGCTCACCAGCAGACTCTGGCTCCGGCCAAATCTGTGAACCTGCACTCACGGCCTGAGTTCGAGTGGCCTAACACCACGAGGAGGTCTCCCAGGCGATCCTGACCTGAGATCTGGTGATCTGACCTGCCTAGACTCTTCCGGGGAAGCCTGCAACCTTTTTCTGGAGGATCCCCGCGACCGGAGCTAGTAAGGAAAACCCAACGCCCAAAGACACCCCTGCACCCGAAGTCCCACAGCCTTTGGTGACCCAACCCACTGTGTCCCACCCTCCACGGGCATCCCAACTTACCTCTCAAACCAGTGGTCATCTCCAGAAGATCTTCGTCCCCGAGCCTGCAGTCTTTGTTGAAAACTGAGATCCCCATTGAAACCAACAGGGCAACGATACCAAAACCGCACCCTGCACCCAGCCGCCCCTCTGCCGCTGCGGGTGTACTTTGTGCTAATTCTGATACCCCCTTTGCCCTGAGCCTAACACCAGGAGCTTTGCTACCATAACCGTGTTGCCTGCTCATAGGCAGCCACCAACCGGAAGCCCCCATCCCCCTTTGGATAACATGGGGCCTCACCACTCTGCACCCGGCCGCCCTAGTGCTTCTGAGGGTGCTTAGATAGTGCTTCGAGAGTGCATCCTTGACCCTGGGGGAACTCTGGTTCTAACCCCAGAATACCAACTCCCAACCTGTAAACCGATAACTCTATTTTTCGCCATAGGATTGCATTGACTGCTTTTTCTTGAAAATTGTTTTAAGTATGGAGTTGATTTGTCTGGAGCATTGACACAACTTCAAATGTACTAAAAGTGATTTACTTACCTTTTGTCTAGGACATGCCTCAGTGTGATATCGAAGCGTATCGCACTGATTTGAAAAAGTAATCTGAAAAGTAATCCAAAAAGTAACATGTAAATTAATTTACAAAGTAACTGAAAAGTAATCTCAAAACAGTAACGTATCTGTAGTTCATTCAACTGCATTTGAACCTGCATTCAATTGTAAAACATTGCACAAGAATTTTGCAAAGCATTTATTTCACTTACCTGCACCATGCTTGGGTTGGTTCTAGAAATAAAATAACTAAATATTTTTATAGAAACAAAATTGGTCGGAGTTAAGTTTTTGAGTGTGTGACATCATTTTCTGATTGAGTGGGTACAACAAATGCTTAACACTACCCTCTGATAAAGCCTTACTGCTAACGCACACTACCACAAATAGAGAGTAAGGTACTATCTACTTTTACCTCTGCCTACCTCTGGGGTTGCATTGGACTCTGTGCACACTATACTTCATTTTGGTATTGTATATACTGAGTCAGCTTCCTAAAAGACATCTCTGTCCAGAAGTGGCTCTACCTTTTACACCTAATAAAGGTAGTTTTTAAATTTCCTACCTTCTGTACCTTGCAGCTTCCAAAGCCCACAGGAAGGATGTGTCTGAGACTTGTTTCTTCAATATTCTTGTGGTTAAAAATTTCTTAGATGGCTTGAAGTGTTATTCTCCTCTGAGGAGGCCATCTCTTGTGAGCTTAATGTTGTCTTGGCCAGAATAATGCCTCTTACTTTTAACCCTATTCACATATCCACATTAAAGCATTTTTTTGGGTCCTCTGTTACCTAGCTGTGATCACGTGTATGGTTAGTGGTCTTCAAACTCTGAACTTGCATGACATTTTTACAGGTTTCATTCCAATAAGGTAGTAACAAGAACACGCCATTCACTTTTGTCCAGCATTGTTTGAGATTTCCATGTAAATCTATCTGTTTCCTTGTCAGTGTACTTCAAAACCTACATCTCCATCATAGAGAGATTTGCATGCTTCAGAACTCTGATGTCTGTACTAAAACGATATCTCCAGGCGAATTGTCGCTTGTGGTATGCTGTGTTAACAGTTGGAAAATATAACTTTATCAACCTAACTTTAAGGCTTATTCCACAACCGGTAATGCTCCACTGCAACTTTACTATTAAATGTACCTTTCCTGTATATACATTATGCATTGACTTGCAAGATTCGCCTATACTTCACAAGACACTGTTGGTTGGATTCAGACTCCAAAGCATATTACCAACCTGACCAGCCTGCTTTAAGGGAGCCCATTTGGTCAGCTGGTTTCTTAGGATTCTTGTTCTCCTTCATTTTGGGAGTTGGTCCCACATTTTTACGGAACTGTCTTGCTATTCTTTTCAAATACTAACCATGAATGAAAATGCAGCGATGCAAAAAGAAAACCTACTTGTAACTCTAGGTACGAGGCATATGGGCTGCAGACCACAATCTTTTGCATTAGATCACCATCCGGTGGTGTGCCCGGATGATTACACTTTGTTGTTGTCTTGGAAGAGTCTTTGTCTGCTGGGTCACTCCTCCCTTAGACCGTAGTGCGCATGGGCATCGACCCCATCCTCAGATTGTTTTTTTTCCGCCATCGGGCTCGGATGTGTTTATCGTTCGGTCCCGTTACCGATCTTTTTTTGAATCCATAAATCAATCCACAACATCAACTTCGTCTTCGATACTGATTCCGGTTGCCTGCGTCGAAGAGAGGACTCACTTCTCCATTACAGCGCTAGTCGGGCCCAACTGCGCCATTGGGCCTTTGGCTCATGGAAAGAACACCGTTCAAGAAGTGCCCTCAGTGTGGACACAAATTTCCCCACACCGACCTTCATGAGGTTTGCAACTTGTGCTTGTCCCCAGAGCACGAGGGTCGAGACTGTGAGGCCTGTGCTTCGTTCCGGTCCAAGAAGACAATCAGGGACCGTCTAGCTCGAAGGGCTATGGAGCAGTACTCGTCGTCGACACCAGACCTCATCATAGACGAGGCACCAATCGAGGTAGATGTCGAAGAACAGCAAGAAGACGTCTCCTCCGAGGCTGAAGAGTCCGCTTCCGGAGAGGAGGATCTATCCGAAGATGACGATCTGCTTCCAGCTGGTCAACAGGTCGTGAGTAAGAGCGTCGACCCTCTTCACCTCCCCCCCCATTCCGGGACAGGCTTCGCTTCCACCCCTACCCTCGGGTCCGGGTGCACACCGATTAAAAACTTCCGATGCCCCGCCTTCGGGCTCGGCAGCGAAGAGTGTTAAAAAGCCTCAGGTCGACTCGGGCTCGAGTCAGACCATCGTTCGGCACCAAAGGAAGTTCCGAAACCAAGTTCGGCACGGAAAGATGTTCCAAAGGTTACCGAAACAAAAACTACGTCGGTACCTAAAAAATCGGACCCGAAAACGGTTTCCATAACTAAACACATTTCGGCACCAAGAACAGACGAGTCTAAACACTCGGCAGCCAAAGCTTCGGATCCAAAAAGCGTAAATCCAAGCAAAAAGCAAGATAAATCTTCGGAATCGAAAGCAAGACCCGTTCCAAAGATAATAGACACTATAAAAAATAAACCTGACAGCTCTAAACCTCAGAAATCGACGCCGAAGGAACATTTACCAGTGGAGGAGCTTTTCCTGCCTGATGTAAGGCAAAAGACTGTAAAAATTCACCCACAAACTGGACAAATATATACAGTGCCTGAAAAGAGGAAAATAGACTGTCCTAAACCATCTCCTGTTCCTCCAAAGAAGCATATTCAGACTGTACCCACAAGACCTCCCTCACCACAAGTAGAAATACTAGATATTTCTCCTGCACAGTCACCAGCTAGTACACATAGTATAGTTCCACAGGAGGAGGATTATGGGGATACATACTCTCAACACAGTTATCAACAAATAGAGGACAGTGATGACCCAGATAATATGGCTAGGTCTACCACAAGACGAGGCATACCAGTCTAGACCATCTCCACCAGATGACACCATTGGGTTCACACAACTCATCCATAGAGCAGCTACTTTCCATGGAGTAGACCTGCATACAGATCAATAGAAGAAGATTTTCTTATGGATACATTGTTAACATCACATAGAACCACTACCATACTGCCAATACTAAATGGAGTGGTAAGGCACGCACCAGAAATATTTAAAGGTCCAGTCAGGGCCAGGGTAACTAACCCCAGACTGGAAAAAATATATAAAGCGGCTCCCTCTGATCCTGCATACATTAAGGGACAGTTGCCACTAGATTCGTTGGAAGTGTCGAATGCGAGAAAGAGAGCCAATTTGCGGTCAACAGTGGATGCTCCACTTCCTGACAAAGAATCAAAGCTTCTAGATGCCTCAGGGAAGCACACACTATCACAAGCTGCCAACATATAGAGGATTGCTAACACTCAAGCTCTGTTAGCAAGATATGACAGAGCTCATTATGATGAGCTAGAGTCTCTCATGCAGCACCTGCCAGAACATTATAAGACTAGAGCTGCTGATTTAATACAAGAGGGCAAGGTTATAACTAATACCTCCATAACATGCGCACTAGACACTGCAGATACAGCATCTAGAGCGGTAAACACAGGAGTACTGTTGCGTGGTACAAGCCAGTATACTAAACCAGCCGTTTGACCAACAGCATCTTTTCGGTCCAAAGGTAGACGGTGCCTTGGAAAAAATGAAAAAAGACACGGATACTGCAAAATCAATGGGCGCTTTACAAACACAAGCCCATAGACCTTCCTTTCGTCGCTCCTCCTATAGGGGTGCATCGAAAGGCTTCCAAGCTGACAATACCTCCTCTACATACAAACCAACCAACCAAACCTGACCCAGTAAGGGATACTATAGAGGAGGGTATAGAGGAAATAATAATAAGGGCAGAGGCAACAACAATCGCAACGCCTCTACTCCCAAACAGTGACTTCCCTTCAATCCCCCCAGACCATTCCACTCCGGTCGGGGAAGATTACAACAGTTCCTACCTGTCTGGAACTCCATTACAACAGACAGGTGGGTGAGACAAATAATTCAGTCAGGTTATTGTCTGGAGCTCACTTCCACTCCTCCAACAATTCCACCCAGATAACGTCCTATGTCACAAGAGCACCTCTTATTACTAAGGCAAGAGGTACAATCACTACTGCAAAAGAATGCGATAGAACTAGTACCAAGGGAACACCAAAACACAGGGGTTTACTCCCTTTATTTTCTCATACCCAAAAAGGACGGGTCTCTCAGACCAATTCTGGATCGAAGACCCCTAAACCAGTACCTACATTCAGACCATTTTCATATGGTCACATTACAACAAGTTTTACCGCTACTAGAAAAAGGGGACTTTCTTGCTACATTAGACCTCAAGGACGCCTACTTCCACATTCCCATTCATCAGTCTCACAGAAAGTATCTAAGATTCGTGCTAGGTCAGCACTACCAATTCAAGGTGCTCCCCTTCGGAGTGACAACAGCACCTCGAGTATTCACAAAGTGTCTAGCGGTAGTAGCAGCACACTTAAGAAGGGACAACATTCATGTATTCCCATATCTAGACGACTGGCTAATAAAATCCAAGTCATACAACCAATGTGTACAGCACACGCATCAAACAGTCTGCCTGCTGCACAAACTGGGGTTTACAGTAAATCAAAACAAGTCACATCTACAACCGTCCCTATCTCAGCAATACCTAGGGGCCACAATAGATACCTCCAAGGTAGTAGCGTACCCAAACATAATAAGAATACAGGTTTTGCAGAATCCTATACAAAAATTCCAAACACAACACTCACTACAAGCTTGAGTGTTCATGCAGCTAATAGGAATGATGGCATCTTGCATTTTCATAGTGCCATACGCAAGACTACAAATGCGCCCCATACAAGAATGCTTGGCAGGTCAGTGGAATCCGGATCAACAAGACATAACAGATCTGGTGGTGGTAGATGACCGGACGCATCGCTCTCTGCAATGGTGGCACAACAGAAACCTTTCCAAGGGCCGGCCGTTTATAGAGCCAGTTCCACAAATATTACTGACCACAGACTCATCTCTCAGTGGATGGGGAGCGCACTTACAAAATCACACAGTACAAGGAATATGGACAATGAAACAAAGAGTACTCCACATAAATTATCTGGAGTTACTAGCAATCTTTCAAGCTCTAAAATAGTTTCAACATTACATATCAAACAAGGCTGTATTATTCCGGACGGACAATATGACAGCAATGTATTACATTCAGAAGCAAGGAGGAACACACTCCCTACAGCTCTCCCGGCTGGCGCAGAGCATTTGGAAATGGGCCATTCCTCAAAACATTTTCCTGTTAGAAGAGTATCTACCAGGAGTTCACAATCAATTGGCAGATCTGTTAAGTCGTCAGACACAACAGATACACGAGTGGGAGCTTCATCCTCAAGTTCTTCAACCATTCTTTCAAATGTGGGGACAACCAGATATAGATCTGTTTGCCACACAAAACAACTCCTAATGCCTAAGCTTCGCCGCCAGGTACCCACACCCATTATCCAAAGGCAATGCGGTATGGATGAACTGGTCAAACAAATTTGCGTACGCTTTTCCTCCTCTCCCACTAATTCCATTAGTGGTACGCAAACTAAGACAATATTCTCTCACATTGATTCTAATCGCACCAACGTGGGCGAGACAACCATGGTACACAACGCTACTGCAGCTCTCTCTAGTACCACACCACAAACTAAAACTCTCCCCACATGTACTAACACAGAACCATGGAGAGATTATGCATCCAGACCCAATGCAGCTCAATCTAGTGATTTAGCTCCTGAGGTCCTAGAGTTTGGATATCTAAATGTACCTACTGAGTGCATGGATGTCATTAAAGAGGCAAGACGTCCTACCACTAGAGCATGTTATGCAGCAAAATGGAAAAGATTTGCTGTATATTGTTCAAACAACAATGTGAACCCCTTGGATGTTTCAATAAAAATCATATGCTATCTATTACATCTGCAAAGATCTAATTTAGCATACTCTTCAATTAGACTGCATCTACCAGCTATAGCGGCACATCTCCAAAACAGACAACATTTGTCACTGTTTAGAGTACCTGCAATCAAAGTGTTTATGGAAGGAGTTAAACGAATAATTCCTCCTAGAATACCACCTTCTCCAGTATGGAATTTAAATGTTGTTCTCACAAGACTTATGGGTCCACCATTTGAACCATTGCATAATTGTGAGTTACAGTTTCTTACATGGAAAGTTGCCTTTTTAGTAGCAGTTACATCACTACGAAGAGTGAGTGAGATACAGGCATTAACAATTCAAGAACCATTTATACAACTTCCTCATAATAAATTGGTTCTCAAAACAAATCCAAAGTTTCTGCCAAAGGTCATTTCACCATTCCATCTCAACCAATCCATTGAGTTGCCAGTATTTTTTCCACAGCCGCAAACGGTTGCAGAAAGAGCTCTACACACACTAGACGTAAAAAGAGCAGTTCTATACTACATAGATAGGACAAAACCTTTTCGTAAAACTAAACAACTGTTTGTGTCCTTTTCACCTCCACATAAGGGCAATCCGATTTCAAAATCAGGTATTGCCAGGTGGATTGTTAAGTGTATTCAAATTTGTTACCAAAAAGCAAAACGCACTTTAACCATTCCTCCTAGGGCTCATTCCACCCATAAGATAGGAGCATCTATGGCATTCTTAGGGAACATCCCATTAGATGATATCTGTAAAGCAGCTACATGGTCTACTACACACACATTTACAAAACACTATTGTGTAGATGTGCAGGCAAAGCAACAAGCAAGTGTGGGCCAGGCTGTACTAAAGACATTATTTCAAACTACTGCAACAGATGTGGGTGAGCGCTGATAAGGGAGAAACTGCTGTGCAATCTATGCAAAAGTGTGTGGTCTGCAGCCCATATGCCTCGAACGTAAAATGCTACTTACCAGTATGCATCTGTTCTTGGCATGTAGGGCTGCAGAACCACACATGCCCACCCACCTCCCCGGCTACCTATATCTGTTCCAGTATTATCTTATTTAGATACACAATACATGGTCATCCATATCTGTAATGATACAACTCCATCATTTGCCCAAATGGCGAAAACAATCTGAGATGGAGTCGATGCCCCTGTGCACTACGGTCTAAGGGAGGAGTCACCCAGCAGACAAAGACTCTTCCAAGACAACAACAAAGTGTAAAAATCCGGGCCCACCACCAGATGGTGATCTAATGAAAAAGTGTGTGGTTCTGCAGCCCTACATGCCCAGAACAGATGCATACTGGTAAGTAGCATTTTCCTTCGGCATCAGGGAATCTTCAATACTGCAGATGAAAAGCCTATTGTAGGAATCTTGCTTTGACATAAACACTCCAACTTCTTGGCAATATATCTAAAGTGTTGGGAGGGATTTACATTATTCCATCATAAGGAACGGAAGCAAAAGACACTACAACACAAACTGGGAGATGAAAGCTGCTTGCTCCTTAAAGTAGCATTGTATTTTCATCAGCAACCGATTGCATTTGCATTTCTTGTTGCATTTTCCTCCGCTTACATGTTTTTCTATTGTCATTTGGCCTCAATGTTAGGACTCATGCTTCACTGTTATGTTCTAAATTTTAGTTGGAACTCATTTTAAAAGTAACATACACATTCTGTTTAGTTCACCATTTGGAAGGCTGCATTTGTATTATATCTTCATTTAAGCTGCATTTTTTTCTGTAAATATATATTGATATATGCATTGAAAATTGCTCTGGGATCTTGCAAAAAGGGTCAGATCTGTTCCTGATATTTCTGACTGAAGTGGAGATTCTAACGGAGCAGAGCTTGGATTACTAGTAAGCAGTGTTTCCGTTTTGCTATTTTGTCAGTGTGTAATATATTTATCATTACCTTCACAATATATATATATTTTTTTTACTGGGAAGCTAAAATTAATTTGTTATACAGTACACTGTATTGTGTGAAGGGTGTGTATATTGTTGCTGTTATAGTAAGATCATATTTTGTTTTGGTTACCGTAGGTATTTGATCAATATGTGAAAACCAGGGCTGAGGAAGAGCGTAAAGAAAAGAAAAACAAAATCATGCATTCAAGGGATGAGTTCAAAAGAATGATGGACGAATCAAAAATTAATCCCAGGTATGTGAATTAATTAATGGTTTGCCAGAAAATACTGATTGTGCTGACTAATTCTGAAATCAGATCTTGCGTAACTCCTAAATTTATAGTTTCAGCACTTCTCAGAGTGATTACCTCACTTTTACTTCGTTTGTCAGAAACTAGATTGGTGAACTATAAAAACTCTAGACCTTTGATGTGGAACAATATACATTTTATATTGGAGAGGTGTGGTATTAAAAAAAAAAAAAAAATACATTTATCACATGACCATAGGACTAGGCCCTATGGGGGCCCCACTGTCTTTCAGCACCAGCCTGCATCAACAGAAAACCTTTGAGCTGATGCAGCCCCCACCCCCGGGTGCTGCTCTGACAAGCCTGAGAGAGCTTTAAAAGCAGAAGATCCTCTCAATGGCAAAGCAACCCTCTGCTTCAAACCTGACATCAGAACCAAAAAGTTCATTGATGCCCAAACTACCTTTAAATCCCAAAATACCCTTGATGCCCAAGCAAGTGGCGTCAAAGACCCCATCGGATATGAATGTGACTTGGAGTCCTTGACAGCTACTTCCAAACTGAGGCACTTCACATGTAGATCTCCTTGCCAAACTTTGAAATGCATAATTCTCAAACTTTACCTCCAGGTACCTCACCCAGTGGTCCCTGAGC
This sequence comes from Lissotriton vulgaris, assembly GCF_964263255.1. Taxonomy (NCBI): domain Eukaryota; kingdom Metazoa; phylum Chordata; class Amphibia; order Caudata; family Salamandridae; genus Lissotriton; species Lissotriton vulgaris. The sequence continues at coordinate 152,602 of NW_028245951.1, forward strand.
AACGCATTGTGGACAAATTTGTCAGGGATTTTTGCTTAGGTTTCCTGCTTCTCCCACTCGTTCTATTTGTAGTGCTGAAGATGCAGTAAACATCTCACTTTCATCCTCGTAGCACCCCCCCACCCTCCCCCCAAAAAAACCTGCAGCCCTGGCACAGAGCATTAGTCAACACAAGAAGCTCCCCAACATGGAAATTAGTGCGAAATCAGACACCCAGACCCCAAGCACCTCAATCTAGCCCTTAGACATCTACTGATGTAGAATTTGGTTTACTGTGGACATCTTGCACAAATTTCGTATACCAACTGCACTTTTTCAGCCAAGTGGAAGGGATTCAGCTGTTACTGCATTCCTCCGCATCTGGACCCCTTAAATCTGCTCTCCAGGATGTCATATGCTATTTAGGTCATCTCCAGAAGTAGGCCTCGCACTTCTATACACCTTCCCTTAGCAGCTATAGCAGCTAACTTGCATGATGGAGAGCCCTCCTCCCCCTTCCACATACCAGTGATTAAGGCCTTTATGGAGTATCTTAAAAGGGTCATCCCTCTCAGTTCCCCCTGCTTCAGTGTAGAACTTAAATGTAGTCCTCACTAGACTTATAGGGTCTCCTTTTGAAGCCCTCCACTTGTGACCTCTACTGGAAAGTCTTATTTTAAATTGTTTTAATTTTTTTATCATTGGGTGGCAATTATTTCTCTCAGTCCTTAGTGAACTGCAGGTACTCACTTAACAAGAACCTTTCATTTTGTGGGTTCAAAGAGTTCTTGAGGCGGTTTCTGTTGCAAGGTCTCAAAAAATGAGTCTGTATATATAACAGTAATGTCAATGGCATGACCATCTGGTTACCTCATGAAAGTTCACTGTATCATCGGTCAAAGAAATCCTTCACAGAATGGTTTCGGGATACTCTGGAAAATACCCTCCTTAGTCAGTTTGAGACAGCACTGTGATCCATTTTTTTTGACCAGCATGATAAGCTTACAGTGTGACCCAATTTGCTGCTTTTGTTAATTAGATCAGTCTTTTGTTTGGGAACCGAAGAGTTATTTTTTCATGGGACTGTTAACACTCTGCCTAAATTCTTGCTCATGGCATAGGAACTGCTGTGCATTCTGCTTGCAGTGGTGAAATCAAATCAGGCTGTGAATGCTTAAAGGACAGATGCCAGGAAGCTGTGCCCTCTGCTGCAGGCTCCAATGCTCTTGTGGCAGGGACACAACCTTCCTTCACATGTTTTTTTTAAGCTTTCAGACATTGATTAGCTGGATGCTCAGGAGGATTCTGTAGTCAAATGATTGTCTCATGCTGAAATACTCTTCAATGGTCACAACCTAGACACTGTGACGTTTGCCTTTGAAGTCTCCTTCAAAGCTGAACATATTTGCAGAAAGGCTCTTGACATCAAATGCGTTGAAGTAGAATAGCAATGAACGTAAGTAGGAGGCTTTAAAGACTGTTACATGAAATTCGAGGGTGGTATCATGGAATTCCCTGGTCTTTTCCCTGTATCCAGATCTTTACTCTTCCTCAAAAAGGACAGTTTAGCCTCAGGCAACCTCTCCCTCTTGGTCTTTGAACAGCTTATATGACATTGTTTAACATATGTTGCACTTGATAATTTGAGAATAGAAGACATACCACAAACTGTGTTCATCTTTTGAAGAATTAGCTCTAGCACAGGAAAACTATCTAATAAAAAAGGCACAGTGGTGAAAACAGCAGCCTGGGAAATACTCCCATGTGTAAAAATAAAATTAGTACTTATAAGCCAGGAGAGGAATGCTTTTTGTACGTAAATGTGCAGAGCTCTCCCAGGATGAAGTCTACAGTGAACTGTACCTTCAGTTAAGGATCTATTACACAGTTCGGGTCAAAATTCTGAACAATATGACTGGCTGCTGTGTTCTAAACTAGTGGTTCCTAACATTTTGACATCTGTGGAACCCCACTTAATAATGACCGGAATCCCAAGACCCCCACTGAATCATTAATGGAATTCAGGGACCTCCACTGAGTCATTTCTAGAAGCAGGGGACCACAGCTTAAGCAATTTGTATGATTTTATCGTCAAAGCAATACACAAAAGTACATAAAGTATTCGTCAAACACATTATGAAATATTTTATTTAATTTGAAAACAATGTGTGGGATTGACCAGGTGGCTGCTTTACATATGTCCATTAGGGCAATGTCGCAGTTTTCTTTCATTTGAAGAGGGACCTGGGTTTTAAAGGGAGGGCTCTCTTGACTCGGTTATAACAGGTTTGGATATATTGAACTATCCAGCTACCAAACATGCTTTGCATATAGGCTGATCCTTGTGAGGCTTCATGAAGCACACAGAGTTGGCCTGACCTAGGAAAATGCTTAGTCAGGTCATTGGAATACATGAGAGCAGGTTTACCGTCTAGAGTGTGTAGCGCTTTTTCAACTACCGAGTCTGGTTGGGGGGAAAGAAGACGGAGTATTTCTATTGTCTGGTTAAGGGGGAAATTAGATACCACCTCAGGCAGAAAAATAGGGTCGGTTCGGAGTATTATTCTCCCCTTATGCACTTGAAGTGTAATTACGAGTTCCATCAGAGCAGCAGAGATGATACTATACGTTCGGGTCACCAGATTGGGACCTCTTGATCTCGAGGGATAATCCCCCTCAAGGACCCTGTTTTAGTTTGGCTTTTTGCAAGAAGTTCAATTCTACTTTGTCATCTGCACTGATAAATAATAGCAAATATGCGTATGCTTTAAGCAGGAACCTACCCCAGATGGCAGAAAGATCACCTTGAGCTGTAATTTTCAGCTGTCTGCAACTTTGCCTTCTGACTTCATGGAGTTGACAAGCTCATCTGGAACAGCAAGGAAGTTTTTCTTGGTTGCATCTCACATTACTCAAATGAAATGCACAACAGAAGATACTATATCTGTAATGAAGAAAACCATTGAATGAAATATGCTGTAAATTTGAAGATTAAACATAAAAAATTTCCAGAGTCCAGCTCAAAAAATACCGTAGCTACTTCTACCAGTGTGTTCATAAACACTGGTGGCAGAGGATGTATCACAAAGGTGCCTACTTTCTAGCTGAAAATCAGTCAGCCAGGGCCAAGGGTAACAAAAAATGTTTAGGAGCAGTATAAAAGGCTTGAGTGACCACCAGCGATTTCTTCAGTCTACCTGTACCTTCCTCCCTGAGGAGGAGCACATTTAATTATCTTCCTACATGGCTGAGTTTAGCAAAGACCCATTTTATAGAGACTGGTTGCAAACTCTGATTTGCTGCTAAATCTCCTGAGGCACAGCCGGGAGAAGGGACTGCTAGCACTATTTTAGACTTTGTGTGTTTATTAATTGCTTTTAAAAGTTCATTCACTGTACCTTACTCCTCGCACAGCGAAAAAACGCTGCCGAGGGCGGGGGTTTGTTGTATTGCTGAGGCACAATTGGCCGGAACAGAAAGCCACGCCCACCAACCGTAGCCACGCCCCTTTTTCGGCAAAACGCGCGCTGAACACGAGCGCTGCGTCTTTGCTGCTAAATCTCCTGAGGCACAGCCGGGAGAAGGGACCCCTAGCACTATTTTAGACTTTGTGTGTTTATTAATTGCTTTTACAAGTTTATTCACTGTACCTTACTCCTCGCACAGCGAAAAAACGCTGCCGAGGGCGGGGGTTTGTTGTATTGCTGAGGCACGATTGGCCGGAACAGAAAGCCACGCCCACCAACCGTAGCCACGCCCCTTTTTACTCCCCACCTCATCCCTATGTAAGATGTGCCCTTACAGGAAGCACAGCGGACGAGCGCAGCGGGCGCGACGAATGCGCGCCGAAGGCGCGCTTAAGGCAAGCTCGTCTGCGCTCGTCCGCTCCGAGACCGGGCCCAGGGCATCCCCCCCTGCCCGAGCTCTCCCGCTCCACAAGGCAAACAGATACAGCAGAGAAACACTCATGCTACTAAACCCTTTGGCAGGCAGAGCTAACTGCCCTCGTCTAAGTCCCCACTTTGAGTCCGAGACCAATAGTCTATGTCCCAACTGCCTAGGGCGCCTGCCTCACATCAATCCCCTTCCACTAGTTTTACATTCGAACCCTGATCAGAACACAGGATATAGGCACTTCCTGCCAACACACGCCGTCCCCAAACAGACCATTAAGGGAGAACTAGTCAATGGACTATTAAACGTCAGGTCTCTGCCGAAACACGCCACTGAAATACAGCTTTTGGTCGAGTCCAACCATTTGGACATTTTATTTCTGACTGAGACATGGACGGCTGCGGGAATGGAACTAGAGCTAGGGCCGGCCTGCCCGCCAGGATACAAGATCATTCATAAACCTAGGACCATAGGACGAGGAGGAGGAACAGGGATCATCTTTAAAGAGGAGCTAAATGTTGCTACCTTAGATGTCGACATGGTTTCATGTGCTGAAATACTTGGGATATCGATCAGACATGACTCAGGCCACTGCCTCACGAGCCTAATCTGCTATAGGACTCCGGGACATATCAACGCAACACAACAGCAGGAATTGATTGTCGTCATCAACAACATATCAATCTCACACAGCAAACTACTGGTACTAGGAGATTTCAATCTTTGGGATAATGACCAACTACACACGGCCTTCCACAATATCACCCACTCTTGGGAAAACTTAGGGCTGAAACAGTGGATAACTACCCCCACACATAAACAGGGAAATACACTGGATCTAATATTTGCTGCAGAGGATCTTATTACAATGAGAACAACGCTCCCAGTAGATTGGTCAGACCATCACCTCCTACTTTTCAACATTCACACCTTGACTAATACAGGACCTACTAATACACAGAGCAGATCCTTTATTGGACGCGATTGGAAAGGCCTGCTAAAAAGGAAAGAGAAAGGAAAGTTCAATCTCCATCACATTGGGAATTCGTTCAACCCAGAGAACGACATCACCACTAACTATCTCATGTTGTGTAAAGAAGTAACCAAAAAGCTCGACGATACTGTACCCCTGAAAGTAATCAGGAAAAGAGGAAGACCCTCCGCGCCCTGGTACACGGATAACCTGAAGGCACTGAAAAGAGCCTGTAAAAACGCCGAAAGGATGTGGAGAAAAAATTACTCGGAGCCGGAGAAACTGATATGGAGACAAACCATTGTAAGATATAAAAAAGATATAATCGCAGCCAAAGCAAACTATTTCGCCGACTTACTACTCCACAGCTCTAATAAGTCCCGTGACACTTTCAGGATAATCAGAGAGTTATCCAATCCGGATTGTGCGAACAGTCAAATTAAGCCCTCACAAGAATTATGCGATGACTTAGCTTCCTTCTTTCAGGAAAAAATCACTAAAATCATTGAGGGAATGAAGGGTGCTTCCATCTCCTCTGAGCAGGATAATAGTAACCCCGAGAATAGGGAGAAGAGCGAAGACAACGCAGGACGACCCAACCCAAAGGCTACCTTAGAAAATTTTAAAGTCCTTACAGAACAAGACTTCACAAAAACTGCTCTTAATACAACCTCAGGGTCCCCTTTGGACCCTTTGCCTCACAAAATAGTAAAGGAGTTCAGGGATGACCTTTTCCCAGTATTGCAACAGCTTTGCAATCAATCCCTCATTTCTGGCACAGTACCAAAAGAATGGAAATTGGCGGTTGTTACCCCCCTATTAAAGAAACCTAATCTAGACCCGAACTGCAAAAAAAACTTCCGTCCTATATCGCTCCTGCCATACCCTATAAAGATCATAGAGCGGTGGGTCAGCAGATCCCTTGCCCTCTTCCTAGAAACCAACAACATCCTGGAAGAGGAGCAATTCGGTTTCAGACCAGCTCACGGAACCGAGTCAGCTCTGCTGACAGTTCTGGATGACCTGCGCATGAGGGCGGACAGGGGGGAATCAGCAATCCTAATTCTGCTGGACCTGTCCGCCGCATTCGATACGGTGAGCCACGACATCCTGCTGACAAGACTAAAAAACATTGGAATCGGCGGAGTGGCGCTCGATTGGTTTCACTCCTATTTAAAAGACAGATGGCAGGCAGTAGCCATCCCCCCATATCAGTCGGAATTTGTTAAAGTCCCACATGGCGTCCCACAAGGGTCCGCAATCAGTCCGATATTTTTTAATATATATATGCAACCCCTGTTGGGCATTATCAAGGCCCACGGTATTAGCGTGATCAACTATGCGGACGACACGCAGCTGATGATTTCCCTTGATGGTGCCCAGGCCAACTCACTCACGGCTTTCCATACCTGCATGGCAGAAATGACACTCTGGCTAAACCAGAACTCACTACAATTTAATAGTGATAAAACGGAAATAATGCACTGCGCAGTTGGTAGAATTACCAGAAGTCTACCCACCGATTTCTGGCCCTTGGACTCGGGGGAGTCATTAACCCCAGTGAAATCAGTGAAGAATCTCGGAGTCAGCTTTAACGACTGTCTGAGCTTAGAGACCAATGTCAACAAGCAGATGAGTAGCTGCTTTGCTTTAATGAGAGGACTGCGAAAGCTGCTACCCCTCTTACCAGCGCAGGTCAGAACCACCATAGTTAGGAGCACCATTCTCAGCCGCCTGGATTACTGTAATGCTCTGCTTCTGGAATCCCCGGCCTATTTGATCTCCAGACTGCAAAGCATCCAGGCGGCAGCAGCGAAGCTGGCACTCTCCCGAGAGCGAAGATCCTCTACCACCCTCGCTCTAGCCGATCTTCACTGGCTACCTGTACATCAAAGGATCTGCTTTAAATCCCTCTGCATTGTCTTTAGGGCAGTACACGGAATGGGCCCCCGACCACTTCAAAAGAAATTCAAATGGTATATACCCACACGGTCCCTCCGATCCTCATCTTCCAACCTGATAAGCATACCCAGGATCAGGAAAGCCACTTATGGTGGCAGAGCTTTCAGCATAGCCGCAGCCCATCTGTGGAACAAATTGCCTATCGACATCAGGAAAACAGACGAACTGATGGCTTTCCGTAAAAAGGTGAAAACATGGCTCTTCCCCAAAGTTTAATCTCACCAGAACTTTATACTATCCCCCTCCTCTGATGCACAGTATTTTCAGCAATATGTACACAGCGCCAGGATGCCCGTAGGGTTGCAGAAGCGCTCTACAAATGCTATAAATAAATAATAAATAAAAGCCCCTTTCCCAGTATGTGCAAGGAAACCAAATCTATTCTCCTGGCCAGCAAATGTAAGGGGTATGCCTCTTTTGACCCATGAAATTATTGGTGGCAAACTTTCCATTCAAAGACACCAACTGAACAAGGGAATACACTCCCTGATAGCTTTTGTTTTTAATAAAAAAGAGAAACAGTGGACTGCATCACATTTACACTCAGCTACAAAAGGAGGAAGGATGGACTTTAGACTTGAAAGTTGCTAGCTTTCATATAACAATCACCATGGAAAGCAGACTCTTCTAGCTGCAGATTCCTTGCCTTTAAATTTCCCAGGCGTCGGGCTGGATCTGGAACGTTTTGCGTGAGCTGTGCTCCTGCGTGCTGTCGGGCGGCTCCGCGTGACGTTGTTAGCATCTGTTATGACATATGTACCCTATATAGGCCCACCCAGGCGTGCGGACGTCAGATCTTTTCTTTTCTTGCCAGTTAAGCGCTGATCCGGAGAAGAGTACCCCTCTGTCTTTTTTTTTGTAACCAGCTTTTTTGGACATTTTGTCAGACTTTTTTTGTCTGTCATCTAGATGTTCAGGGATCAGACAGTCTGCACCCTGTCACTGCACCATGGCAGTAAAGACCCCACTTTGTCTGCTTGTAGTGCCTTGCGCGTGACCATGATACAAAGTTGTGCTCAGATTGCAAGGCCATTGCACTGAAGGCCTTGCAGGTCCCATTTATGAAGCTCCTGGCAGTCGACACAGTTGAGCTCGACTCCTTGGAGAACCCAGTCCTATTCGAGGAACAGAAGGTTGTGGGACCACTACAGGAGCTCCAGGTCTCTTCTCATTCAAGGTCCTCAGGGAAGAGACCCAAAAAATCCCAAACTTATTTTGACTTACCCTCATCTTTCGTCCAACGACGAGACTGGTAAGGAGCATCAGTGCTCCAGTCACGTTTCTACGGAGCTGGGTTTGACTCCCCACCTCCCTCCATTTCCGGGAGCCAGAGCAACTCCTGCTCCAATTAAGGAACTTTACCAGGCCATGTGCTGTGTATTTGAGCGGGCCAACCCCTCCGGTGTGCTTTTGGGCCCCACGGGGTCAGGGAAGGCCCCACCAGGTTTTATGCCATTGGCCACGGTGCCAATTGACGGTCTCATGGATCTGACTCCAGATCGACGCTGGTCGTGCCAACGTAATCTTCCCCAGCTTCGGACCTAAAGTCGATGCCTCGGGTGCCTGCCATCTTCATTCTGATACATGACAACTCTGAGTTATATTGATGGCGCTCTGCATCGACTCTGGTGCCAGCAGAGCCCAGAGGTTCTATGTCGTTGCCGGTGCATTTTGAGTAAGTTTCAGGCATGGTTGAGGATTTGGAGGGGCCTATTGACCCTATAGAACAAAAATTATATGTTCCTCTGGAACAGTTGGGCTGGTATGAGGACTTGGGGAAGCCAGTAGACTGAACGCATCTCCAGATACTGGTATGCTCTCTTCACCTAGTGTGGCTACGGAGGAGGGCACATCTGTTGCCATGGTGATGAGGAGGGCAGCAGAGGTCCTTTGCCTTGAGCGCCCCTGTGTACTTCAGGACTAATCTTCTGACTGAGGTGCTTCAACCTGGTGTTTCCACGTCTGAACCCCTATTGCCCTTTAATGATGCACTAACAGATGTCGTCCTAGGCACGAGGTCCAAGCCTTGCATAGGGGCTGATGTGAACAGGACAATTGCACGCCGCCATTGACCTGCACCTGGCAATCCAAGGTTCCTCAGCCAACACCCCACCCCTGAGAGCTTGGTGGTTCAGGCTTTAACATCCCATGGTGCGTTCCCTTCCGCTCCCCCTGATAGGGAATCCAAGAGGCTGGACGCACTTGGAAAGATGTTTTCTTCTACCAGCCTGGCTTTGTGGTTGGTGAATACTACATACTTATTGGTCCGTTTCTCGCTTACCCTTTGGGAAACTGTTGCGCAAGTGCTGCCACAGGCCCCAGACAAGGTCCGGGCAATGCTCTCCCAAGCTGTGAAGAATGGGGGAGATGTAGCAAAATTCACCATTAGGTGTAGCTTGGACACAACTGACTCACTGGGCAGAGCTGCTTAGTCGACGGTGGCCTTAAGGTGCCACGCCTGGTTGAGAACGTATGGCTTCTCGGATGATGTCAAGGCTATCCTCATGGTCATGTCCTTTGACAGGGCTCGTCTTTTTGGGGAGAAAGCGGATTCTGCATCGGAGCGCTGCCAGGAATAATGTGCTACGGACAGATCCTTGGGCCTCTCCGTTACACCTAGTGTCCAGTCAGGCTTTTGCCCCTTTCGTGTCAACGAAAGAGGTTTTTAATTGCGTGAGCCATATCCCAGCCACTGTCCTGCGCTGACTCCCCAAGTTGTGTAAGAACGTGAAAACTGTTCTTTTCCTCCCCGGAATGGTAGCCAGGAGTATTCTGCCACTTATCCCTCGGCGGTACAAAAGGGGGTGGTGATGGACGGAGCATCTGAATCAAACACTCACACCCAGTAAAAAGATCTGGATTTAATCCATCACCGTTCTTTAGCCCACTCTGCCACCCCAGTTCAGACATGGCTATATGCAAATCAGTCTGACCCTGTGATTCAGATGCTCCGTCCATCACCACCCCCTTTTGTACCGCTTTTGGCCGCCATAAGTGTGGCAGGGTATGCTCAGACGTGAGTCCCTTGCTCACTTTGCCACTGGATTCAAGCAAGCCGTGCTGAAGACGGCTGGAATGCCAGAAACCGGTCCTCGGAAGCTTGTTTCCGGTCCAGGGAAGACATGGCTTGGCAGTTCGGGCTGGACTGTTCCCATGAGGCACAGGGTCAGACTAATTTGCATACAGCCATGTCTGAACTGGGGTGGCAGACTGGGCTAAAGAACGGTGATGGATTAAACCCAGATCTTTTGACTGGGTGTGAGTGTTTGATTGATTCAGATGCTCCGTTCATCACCACCCCCTTTTGTACCACTTATCCCTCGGCAGCAGCATCCTCCAAGCATTCCTAGTTTGGTTCGGCAAGGCCATGTTACTCCAGTCGAAGTGAGAATCTAGCTCCATCACCTCTACTGGAGGTCCATAACATCGGACAAATGGGTCTTGCAGATCTTTCAGGAAGGCTATTCTCTTCCTTTTCTTTCTTTTCCTCCCCCTTTACCGCCAACTCAAGAATGGCTGGCGGAGGATCATGTAGCATTACCCCACGAGGAAGTTACAGCCCTCCTGGCCAAGGGAGCTATAGAGAAGGTTCTGATTTCAGAAGTAGGCAGCCGCTATTACCGCTACTTTCTGATACCCAAATGGAACAAAGGTCTTCGGCCTATTCTAGACCTCACAACCGTCAATCTCTTCCTCGAAAAGGAGAAATTCAAGATGCTTACGTTGGGTCGGGTCTTGTCTGCTCTAGACTAAGGAGATTGGCTGGTAGCGTTGGACTTGCAGGATGCATATTTTTACATCCCCATTCCAATCCTGCTGGGTCACAGGTGTTGCCTGCGGTTCAAGGTAGACCACAAGCACTTTCAATTCATTGTGCTCCCCTTTGGCCTTACCAGCACCCCTCGGGTGTTCACCAAGGTGATGGCGATAGTAGCAGCTCATCTGTTCAGGTTAGAGGTGTAAGTCTTCCCCCATCTTGACGACTGGCTGTTGAAGCTGCCTTTGCCCCAGGCTGTCGTCTCCTACCTACAGACTACTGCGAACCTCCTGCATACTTTGGGGTTCTCTATAAACATTTCGAAGTTGCACCTGACTCAGACGCTCCCTTTCTTCTGAGCTGTACTGGACACAGTTCAGTTTCTGACTTATCCTCCTGAGCAGCGAGCCCAAGATATTCAGGCTATGATGCGATTTTTCAGACTCTAGCCTGAATTTCATTGAGAATGCCTGAGGCTGCTGGGACTCATGGCTTCCTGCATCCTGTTAGTAAATCATGCCAGATAGCGTATGCAGGCTCTACAGTGGGACCTGAAGTTCCATTGGCTGCAGCATCAGGGGAATCTCTCAAATGGGGTCCAGATCTCGGAGCGTGCTGCAAAAGATCTGCAGTGGTGGTTGACAAACCGCGATTGAGTCGGAGATGATCATTATCATTGCTTCTAATTGCCCATTGAAGAATCCTAGCATACTGTGGGCACAGGAGCCACAATGTGATTTTCCACAGAAGCAAGTTCTCCAGCCGAATGCTTCCCCAAAGCAGTATATTTTTAAACTTGATTGCCTGGCTCCTGAATACCTCGAATTTTGGGCTTGAATCTTGCTTTCAACTGCTTTTGTACAAGAAGCCTGCAAAGAGATCTTCAGTGAGAACCTTGTATGCTTTCATGTTTACAATTATGCTCTTGGTATCTAGAGATGCAAATATATTCAACAATGACGCATTACTACTTCATTTGCTATATATATTTCTAAATTCGACCTAGAGTAGTGGGATTTAAGCGTTACACGACTCCCAAGCCATGTAACACATTCAAACACAGTATGCCGCATTAACCCATTTTTATTATTAAAAGAGCTTCTAAAGTGTGAGCAGCAACTCACAACAGGGTTTCCCGGCACCAGTCATCACACTATTCGAACAACCTGATTTCCAACAATTTCTGAAAGGAAGACAAAAGTGCAGCCTCTCCAAGTTAGCGGAAGGCTGTTCCAAAGCTTGGGGCCCATATGGACGAAGGAACATCTTCCCAAACAAGCTAGTTTACCTCTTGGAACAGCACATAGGTAAAGATCACTAGAAAGCAGTGAACGTGTCTGAAGATAAGGGTTCGAGGCATGTGGGCTGCTGAATTCATATCTGTGCATAGATCGCCGCCTAGTGTTGGGTCCGGATGATTGCACATTGTTGTCCTGGAAGAGTCTTCGAAGTATCACGAGATAGGTGGCTCCTCCCCTGGACTACAGTGCGCATGGGCATCGACTCCATCCTTAGATTGTTTTTTTCCGCCATTGGGCTCGGATGCATATTTGCTAACTCCAGTTCGGAATCGATAAAAACTTTCTTTTTGGCCAAAAGGCCTTTAGTTATCGTCGGTATTGTCTTGCGATCGGTGCCCAGTTCTGTTCCAGCTCAGTTCCCGAGCCAGACATCCAGAGGAGCCGCGTGGCTTTTCGGCACTGAAGGCCCGGTCGACGCCAGAGGCCTTATCGACGAACCATCATGGAACGGAGCCCGTTCAAGAGATGTCCCGTGTGCAACTCAAAATATCCTCACATCGACGTCCACCCGGTCTGCAACAAGTGCCTATCGCCGGATCACGATGAAGCCAGCTGTATGGCTTGTTCTTGTTTCCGCTCTAAGAAGACGATTCGACTTCGATGCGCAGCGCACAAAGAGGCCCAGCAGACGGCACCTGACCCGGTGAACATTTTCGATACCGAGGAGGATGAGGGAGTCCAGCAGGAAGTTCAAGAGAACCTGTCTGATCCTGCATCGGAGATCGACTCCAGCTACGACGCTGATATTGAAATGGTCGATAATGAAGAAGTCGTCCACGAGGTGGGAGACGACGATGGGGCCTTTGGGGCCGTGGAAGATAGCTCGAGCGAGGAGCTAGGCCTGACCGTTCATACGGGGGCCGAGACCGAGACACTTAATAAGGCTCAGGTCGAGGGATCGCCAAATGGCCTTACCCAAGATCTTACACTTGGTTCTACAGCCTCGCCTCAAGTCCCGGCTTCGGACAATTCTAAGGAGCCACAGGTTGACCGATCGAAACCGAAAGTAAAAGCATCGGTGTCTACGCCACCGAAAGCACTGGAGGCGAAATCGAAACCAAAAGTGCGTATTGCTTTGGTCGGCTCGAAGTCCTCTGAACTATCGGCGCCGACAAAGCATAAAGGTGTTATCGACCCGGTGAGGTCGCTAAAGGCTGTTGAGCCGAAGACTGGGACACCGAAAAAACTGGTCAAGGACGTCGACCCGAAAAAATCGGCGCCAAAGGCCTTCGACACAGACAAAGGACTCGGTGCTCAGAACGTTCTCGATCCTCCGGGTCAACCACACAAGGCTAAAAGCGGTACGAACCTAGAGTCCACACCTGGCGGTGGCTCAAAGGAACCCGTCGAGTCGACGCAGCCGTCCGCCTCCTTTTCGAAGCAGGTGTCGGAATCGCTGAAACGAATTAAGGAGAAGGCTTCAACTGTCGGACCGAAGGATACTCCACCAACGAAGCCTACCAGTAAACCACAAAAATCGTCGGCGCCCATCCAGTTCACGCTGCCGCCGAAAGTGGTACCAAAGGCCTTCGCCCCTAAAACGGCCGTCGAAGCGTCCAAGAAGGTGTCCACGGGGCCGAAGCCCACAACTGCGGCATTGGTCACGAAGCATCGACAAACTCCGCTTGAAGAGCAGTCAGAACAATTCATCGACGCAGACACGGGTAGACTTTCAATTTACAAACGAAAGATCGCCCCGGAACAGCCTATGGAGTCATACAAAATTCCATTAAAAAAGAAGGATTCGACTACATCACCCAGTCTTGTCGAACCTATATCACCACATGGACAGGACACTGCTCCTTTCTCGCCCACTTACTCGGATGTGGAGACAGGGGAAGGTGACAATGAGGAGTACAATTATCCTATAGACACTGATCCGGAAGATCACAATGAACGCTGGGCAGACGCTGCTGATTCAGGAGATCCACACACTGCCCCAGACAGTCATGTGTATGCTGTAAAAACCTCGCCTACTGAAGACTCGGCGGCATTTAATGCACTTATTGAAAGGGCAGCCAAAAATCATGATGTCCAGCTCCATGCTGACCCTATTGAAGTGGATTTTTTGTTTGACACCTTTTCCACCTCAGAAAGAACTGTCAAGACCCTGCCAATGCTAAAGGGTGTCTTAAAACATGCTGGAGACATTTTTAAAGAGACCACTAGGGCCAGGGTGATAAACCCCAGGATTGAGAAAAAGTACAAAACCAGCGCCTGGGGACCCTACCTACATCAAGGGACAGTTGCCGTTGGACTCTCTAGTTGTCTCCAATGCCCGGAAGAAGGCAAACTCGCAAACATCGGGTGATGCTCCTCCCCCTGACAAAGAATCTAAGGTGCTAGAAGCATCAGGGAAAAGGGTGGCAGCTCAAGTGGCCAATATCTGGCGCATTTCCAACACTCAGGCACTCTTAGCCAGATATGACAGGGCCCATTACGATACACTTGAGACCCTGTTACAACACTTGCCAGATGAATATAAGGAGGCAGCGGAGATGCTCATACAGGAAGGGAAGCTTATATCGAATGCATCTATCAAGTGTGCACTGGACGCAGCAGACACCGCGGCCAGAGGCATTAACACAAGTGTGGTGTTACGGCGACATGCCTGGCTGAGAATCTCCGGTTTCCAGCCAGAGATACAAACCACCATACTAAATCAGCCTGTAAACCCTGATCACTTATTTGGACCACAGGTGGACACCACCTTGGAAAAGATCAAAAAGGACACAGACTGCGAAGTCTATGGGGGCTCTCCAGTCGCAGCAGTTCAGGGGTGGTTCTTTTCGTTGCTCAAACAATAGAGGAGTTTCCAGAGGCCAGCTGTCCCAGCAAACACAATACAGTAAAGGTGGCGCAAACCACCTACACCAAACAAGGTAGAGGTGGCTATCGTGGAAACAGCGCCAAGGGCAGAGGTCGTGGAAACAACCGCTCCCGATCCTCCGCCACTAACAAACAGTGACGCCTTGTCACTACCCCCCGACCATACAACACCGGTCGGAGGGAGACTACAGCGGTTCCTGCCAGTCTGGAAATCCATCACTACAGACAGGTGGGTCAGGAAGCTTATCCAGTACGGTTATTGTCTGAAGTTAAAATCCACTCCACCCAATATACCCCCAAGACACCATCCTATGTCCACAGAGCATTTGCACTTATTGCAGCAGGAGGTAGTCCTCATGCTGCAAAAAGGAGCAATCGAGCTTGTGCCTGTGGAAGAAAGAGGTACAGGAGTGTACTCGCTGTACTTCTTGATCCCAAAAAAGGACGGGTCCCTCAGACCCATACTGGACCTCAGACCCCTAAACCGGTACATTCTATCAGAACACTTTCACATGCTAACATTGCAGCAGGTTCTACCGTTACTCAGTCAGGGAGATTTCCTCGCAACATTAGATCTGAAGGATGCATATTTTCATATTCCGCTACACCCGTCACACAGAAAATACCTCCGGTTCACCATTCAGAATCAGCATTATCAATTCAAGGTCCTCCCTTTCGGAGTGACGACGGCACCCAGGGTGTTTACGAAGTGCCTGGCGACAGTGGCTGCACACCTACGGAGACAAAACGTTCACGTCTACCCTTATCTGGACGACTGGCTTATCCAAGCAAAGTCGGCCGACCAATGTGCCGCCCACATGTCCCACACCATTCACCTTCTTCACGATCTGGGATTCTCACTGAATTATCCAAAGTCCTACCTTCAGCCCGCCCACGTACGGCAGTATCTGGGCGCGACAATAGATACTCTGGCAGCCAAAGCACAGCCGAATTCAGTGAGGATCAACAGCATTCAATCGCTGATACAAAAATTCAGACCGCAGCACTCGCTTCCAGCACAAGTGTTCATGCAGTTGATAGGCATGATGGCCTTCTGCATCTTCATAGTCCCGCACGCGAGACTACATATGCGTCCGCTTCAGGAGTGCTTGGCACGTCAGTGGAATCAGGCTCACGGACAGTTGAAAGACCTAGTGTTGGTGACCGGTCGTGCATACAACTCTCTGCAGGGGCCGACCGTTCCAGGAGCCTGTGCCACAGATCATTCTGACAACGGACGCATCTCTCCAGGGATGGGGAGCTCATGTACTCCACTACACAGTGCAGGGACTATGGACAACGCAGCAAAAGAAGATGCACATCAACCTTCTAGAACTAATGGCTATCTTCATGGCGATGAAAGCATTCAAAGTACATCTGTGCAACAAGGTCGTGTTGATCCGGACGGACAACATGACGGCCATTTACTACATTCAAAAGCAGGGAGGTACACACTCTCCACAGTTGTCTCATCTGGCTCAGAGCATGTGGAAGTGGGCCATTCAAAGGAACATCTTCCTCATGGCGGAACTCCTCCCGGGCAAGGACAATCAGATGGCAGACCTGCTCAGCAGGTACAGCCACCAAATGCACGAGTGGGAGATACATCCATCAGTACTCCACCCATACTTCCAGCAGTGGGGTCATCCAGAGATAGACCTGTTTGCCACAAAGGAAAACGCCAAATGCCAAAGCTTTGCCGCCAGGTTTCCACACCCACAGTTGCAGGGCAATGCGATATGGATGAACTGGTCAGGCAGATTTGCGTACGCTTTTCCCCCAGCACCTCTAATACCGCTGGTGGCACGCAAGCTGAAGCAACACTCGATGACACTCATCCTGGTTGCTCCGACGTGGGCACGCCAACCATGGTACACCACGTTTCTAGAACTATCAGTGGTACCGCATCAAAGGCTGCACCTCACACCCAGGCTTTTGACGCAGAGCCATGGCGACATTCAGCATCCAGATCCGCAACAGCTCAACCTGGCGATCTGGCTCCTAAGGTCTTAGAATTTGGCTACCTCAACTTGCCTCCTGACTGTATGGATATCATAAGAGAGGCAAGAAAGCCCACCACCAGAGCATGCTATGCGGCAAAATGGAAGCGGTTTGTCATTTATTGTGCAGACCACAACATCAACCCGCTAGACGCATCTACTCACAACATCATTTGTTATCTGTTACATCTATACAAATGCAATCTGGCCTATGCTTCCATTCGTATACATTTGTCCGCAATAGCAGCTTATCTACAGAACAGACAGCACCTCTCCCTTTTCAGAGTGCCTGCCATCAAAGCTTTTCTAGAGGGACTCAAACGAGTTATTCCTCCACAACACCCACCAGCACCTGTATGGAACCTAAATGTGGTCCTCACCAGACTGATGGGTTCACCTTTTGAACCTCTACACTCATGCGAGATGCAATTCTTGACATGGAAAGTGGCTTTCCTAATAGCAATCACATCACTGCGACGAGTTAGTGAACTTCAGGCACTAACTATCCAGGAGCCATTCATACAGATTCACTCCAACAGGGTGGTACTCCGCACTAACCCGAAGTTTCTGCCTAAAGTGGTTTCACAGTTCCATATCAATCTGACTATAGAACTGCCAGTGTTCTTCCAAAATCCTGAGTCAGTGGCGGAGAGAATGCTCCACACACTAGACGTCAAAAGAGCTCCAATGTACTACATAGATAGGACCAAAGATTTTCGGAAAACAAAACAACTATTTGTTGCCTTTTCGCCACAACACAAAGGCAACCCCATTTCCAAGGCGGGTATAGCCAGGTGGATCGTTAAGTGCATTCAGATTTGCTATAAAAAAGCCAAGCGCACATTAACGGTTCCCCCAAAGGCCCACTCCACTTGAAAGTTGGGGGCCTCCATGGCTTTCCTTGAAAATATTCCTTTAGAAGACATATGTAGAGCAGCCACATGGTCTACCACGCACACATTTACAAAACACTACTGCGTAGATGTGCACTCCAAACAGCAAGCAGCTGTAGGGCAGGCTGTTCTAAAAACACTTTTTCAAACTGCTGCAGCTGGCACAGGCAGCCGCCGCTAATGGAGGGACTGCTATGTGTTCTATGCACAGATATGAATTCAGCAGCCCACATGCCTCAACCCGAATATGCTACTTACCAGTATGCATCTGTTCTTGGCATGTAGGGCTGCTGACATTCATATCGCCCGCCCTCCTCCCCGGCGCCTGTAGCGGCTGCAGCACTTAGAATTACTCTTAGCATGGTCATCACTTACAGTGTTACACTCTATCTTTGCCACAATGGCTAAAATCAATCTAAGGATGGAGTCAATGCCCATGCGCACTGTAGTCCAGGGGAGGAGCCACCTATCTCGTGATACTTCGAAGACTCTTCCAGGACAACAATGTGCAATCATCCGGACCCAACACTAGGCGGCAATCTATGCACAGATATGAATGTCAGCAGCCCTACATGCCAAGAACAGATGCACACTGGTAATTAGCATATTCGTTTCACTAGTTCATGTAGGTAGCAACGGCCAGCTCCTGATCTAGCATTTTGCACCAAGCCGAGAGTTTTAAAATAAATACTCTTCTCCACCTTAAGGCTTCGCGACCAGAGGCTTCATGAACAAATCATTTTCCAGTAAGAAGCCAAGGGTTTTCACCTTTATAACCGGTGCACCCCCCATCCTTTCTCTCAAAAATGAGTTTAGACTTTAACATTAATCAGACCCATTTGTTGAACTCATTCTCACTGAATCTGGCACCGCCACCCCTTCCACACACTTTTGAAAAGTCTTTTTACCTCTAAAATGTACCCTGAAGAATTCTCTTCGGAATACTAAAGAGATATGTAGGTGAGAACTAAATAGAGAGAAAACAAGGACCCCCTGGGTATCAGTAATACACAGACTCCTAGGGCAGGGTAATAACCAGTGTGGGTAGAAAATCCTCGGCCATCCGCAGAGTAAGTGACCAGAGAGTCTAGGACCAGTGGAGAAAAGAATTATCGAAAAATGGTGTGTATATTAAAAAATATATATTTAATTTAACATAGATAAAAATCATATAGAGACTCAAACATATAAGTCAAACTATATGATACAGTAAAATAGTAACATATAAAAATCTTGAACACAATTCAAAGACAATAAGTAAAAAACATATACATCATATTGACATTATAAATCACAATGAATTACAAGTAATTATACATATAGAACCCAAAAATAACATTAGAAATACTGCAAAATTAATTATAAAGACTCGACGCGCGTTTCGGCAGAGAAAAATCCGCCTTACTCAGGAGTCCTAGGTGAAACTCTGAAAGAACATTATAGGGAAAATATTATAAATCACAATACATATGTTATTTCACATAGTTAATACATATTACTAACTGCATAGACATTTATTTTTTACACAATACAAAGTTCGAAAAACACTTATTCTACCTAGCAGGTCTAGACATAAAATATGGTCACTTATTGTCATATGATAGACAGGTAAATATATAATGTCACTGCAGTACTTAGCTGAACGGAGGAAAAATGGTCAATAAATCATGTCAAGTTCATTATATATCTGACTCAAGGTTGGATATTTTTAGTACATTTAAGGGTGTTTCTAATTAAGTTCTTCAACTAAAGAAACTGATACAAAATAACGTATTGAGATCTTACTGTGTAACAACTTGGTATAAATCAATCAACTTACATTTGCAGTGTTGTCTTTCAATTCATTAGTTTAAAGGGATCGATGGTGACTTCTTTACAAAAATACACAAGGCCACTTGATAAAGGCTAATACCTGATCAAACAAAATGTATAATAATCAACAACACAGTTGTAAATGAATGAAGACACTTTGAACACAATGAGCCATTCAATGTATAACTACATGCGGTCAAGATTGTATTTGATGAACAAAGATATCAGGATTCCTGGGGTTGACATTTAGTCGATACTTATACCAACAATACTGAACCTCTTTTGAGTAATCTATTCTCTTTATATAGCACATTATGACATGCATATGAAGAATTAGTTGGAATAGGTGTAGAAATAGCTGAAACAGGTAAATCAGTAACCATGTAACTATATCATCTTCTGTGCTATATTAGCCAACCCCAGGAATCCTGATATCTTTGTTCATCAAATACAATCTTGACCGCATGTAGTTATACATTGAATGGCTCATTGTGTTCAAAGTGTCTTCATTCATTTACAACTATGTTGTTGATTATTATACATTTTGTTTGATCAGGTATTAGCCTTTATCAAGTGGCCTTGTGTATTTTTGTAAAGAAGTCACCATCGATCCCTTTAAACTAATGAATTGAAAGACAACACTGCAAATGTAAGTTGATTGATTTATACCAAGTTGTTACACAGTAAGATCTCAATACGTTATTTTGTATCAGTTTCTTTAGTTGAAGAACTTAATTAGAAACACCCTTAAATTACTCCTTTAAGGGATGCCTGCTTTACAGACCCCCTGGGGCGAAGTCCCGCTTTCTCGAAACAGTTGGCAGTATTTTGGAGGAGGCGGTTGGGGCTGACTCCTTTACTGTTCTGGGGGATTTTAACTTCCATTTGGAAGATCCCGCTGACTCAGATACCCTGGCCTTATTAGACGTAATGTCTGTAGTGGGTTTGATCCAGTCGGTAGCAGGGCCAACCCATCAGGCTGGCCACACTTTAGATGGAATCTTTACTAACAGTTCCGATCTAATGTTCCAAAAAGCCGAACCACTACCCTGGACAGACCATGGGGTGGTGCGGTTCGCCATTCTTATTTCTCAGGCCAAAACAGGGACAGGTGAGGGGCAAACTAGCAGTATGTGTAGGCCTTGGAAAAACATCAATGGAACTGACTTGGAGGAGTTGCTTCTGGCCTCTGGCCCGGCCCGACCGACAGACGTAAGCACAGCTACGTCCGAGTACACCGACTGGATCGATCATGCTTGCCTTAAGCTGGCACCCCCCAAACGATGTCGACCCACTAGGTCGGCGCCTTCAGCCCCCTGGTACTCGGACGTCCTTAGAGAAGACAAAATAGCATGCAAAAAACTAGAACGGATTTGGAGGACCAGCTATTCTGAGCCTGACAAGGAGAGGCTTAAAGTCGGCCAAAGGGCCTATAAAGATGAGATCAGGCAAGCCAAGAGGGTCTACTTTACGGACCGCATTGAGAAGGCTAAGAACTCAACAAAAGAACTTTTCGATACCGTCACCAGTCTGGCCTCTCCTAAGGCGGTGATGGTCCCTCCTAATCCAGAACTCTGTGAGTCCTTAGCAAAGTTCTTTCAGAATAAAGTTCAAGTGATATTTACCTCGCTTGAACCTCAGGTGGCCCAGAGCCTCCTTGAAACTCCCCACAGGAATGCTCATGCGGGATCCACGGGGGCCACTCTCTCAACCTTTAACCCTGTAGAGGCAGAGGAAGTAGCAAAACTGCTGCTGGCCACCAAATCAGGTTCACCTTACGATCCTTGCCCCACTTCTATTGCAAAACTGGCGGCTGTTCCTATCGCGAACCAACTGGCCGGGATTTTCAATTTAATGTTTGAGAAAGGGAACTTCCCTAAGATTTGGAAACGGGCCTCAATCAGCCCGCTCCTCAAAAAACCCTCCCTTGACATTGCGGACCCCAACAGCTATAGACCAATATCCAGGCTGCCACTGCCGGCGAAATTGGTTGAGAAAATTATGAACTCCCAACTTTGTTCCTTTTTGCGCAATTCAAAAGGTCTTGACTCAGCCCAACATGGTTTCAGAGAGGGTCACAGCACTGAGACAGCTCTGATTAAATCCACAGAGGAGATCCGGAAGGTGCTTGACGAAGGGGGCCAGGCAGTGCTGATTCTTTTAGACCTGTCAGCAGCCTTCAATACTGTCCACCATGCACTGTTGCTAGATCGGCTGGAGGGCTGCGGGGTTCGAGGCCAAGCACTCAAGCTCTTGGAGGCCTTTTTAACTGAGCGGGTACAAGTGGTGGCTATGGGGGAGTACGAATCAAGACCTTTCGAGCTCCCGGGGGGGGTCCCGCAGGGGTCCTCCCTAAGCCCCACTTTATTCAACATCTACGTAGCCGCTCTCGCCCCAGTAATTAGATCCTTCGGGTTCGAGTTAACATCATACGCCGATGACACCCAAATTGTGGTCTCGGTGGTCCCGGGGACTGAGAGGGAGGTGGCAGGCAGGTTTCAGGATTGCATGTCGGCAGTCAGCTCCTGGATGGCAAAGAGCTGCTTAAAATTGAATTCATCAAAGACTGAGGTGATCATCTTTGGCCCAAGTAATAATCTTTGGAGCCCCAATTGGTGGCCCACTGATATGGGGTCTTCTCCTATCCCTGTTTCAAAGGTGAAGAATTTGGGGGTTGTTATTGATAACCTTCTCACCTTCAAACCCCAAGTCAATGCGTTGAGTTCCTCAGTACATTACACTCTGAGAATTATCAGAAAGGTTCTACCTTACCTTCCTGAGGGCAGTAGAAAGACGGTGGTGACAGCCCTCGTTCTCTCTCGCATCGACTATTGTAATAGCCTTTTTCTCGAGGCACAACAGGGGGTGCTCAACAAGCTTCAAGTTTTACAAAATGCGGCTGCCCGCTTGACGGGGGGATTGCCCAAATTTTCCTCTGTCTCCAAGGAGTTGGACAAACTGCATTGGCTTCCGGTACAGAAGCGAATTAGGTTCAAGGCCCTCTGTATTGTCTTTAAGGCACTGCATGGCCTTGGCCCAGTGTTCCTTCAAGATCTTTTTCAGTGGTACAGACCAGGTAGACAACTGAGGTCGGCCAGTCTTGGGCTGGTCAAAACCACTCGGATCAAGAGGGCACGCTGGGGTGGAAGGAGTTTTGTCAGGGGAGCTGCGATGGCGTGGAATTCCCTCCCTCTCTCCCTCAAACTTAACACAAATCTACTGGCATTCAGGAAAGATCTAAAGACATGGCTCTTCTCCCAATAAGTACCTAGTTTTTCGCTTCTCTGGAATTATCACTTCAGCGCCAGGACGCCGACTGGTATCAGTGCGCTCTATAAGTGTAAAAAATAAATAAATAAATAAATAAATGTACTAAAAATATCCAACCTTGAGTCAGATATATAATGAACTTGACATGATTTATTGACCATTTTTCCTCCGTTCAGCTAAGTACTGCAGTGACATTGTATATTTACCTGTCTATCATATGACAATAAGTGACCATATTTTATGTCTAGACCTGCTAGGTAGAATAAGTGTTTTTCGAACTTTGTATTGTGTAAAAAATAAATGTCTATGCAGTTAGTAATATGTATTAACTATGTGAAATAACATATGTATTGTGATTTATAATATTTTCCCTATAATGTTCTTTCAGAGTTTCACCTATGACTCCTGAGGAAGGCGGATTTTTCTCTGCCGAAACGCGCGTCGAGTCTTTATAATTAATTTTGCAGTATTTCTTATGTTATTTTTGGGTTCTATATGTATAATTACTTGTAATTCATTGTGATTCATAATGTCAATATGATGTATATGTTTTTTACTTATTGTCTTTGAATTGTGTTCAAGATTTTTATATGTTACTATTTTACTGTATCATATAGTTTGACTTATATGTTTGAGTCTCTATATGATTTTTATCTATGTTAAATTAAATATATATTTTTTTATATACACACCATTTTTCGATAATTCTTTTCTCCACTGGTCCTAGACTCTCTGGTCACTTACTCTGCGGATGGCCTAGGATTTTCTACCCACACTGGTGAGAACTAAATAGCCATTTGTAATTTCTACCTCTCTGCACTTTCAGTACCCTCAAAACAACTTTTGGGTAGAAGCATAGTATCCTGCACGACAACTTCTTATCAAAAATTCAAAATGTCAGTTACGGGTAAATCCAAAACTCGTTCCTCGAGTGGCAAAGCAGGTACTACTGCCATGAATAATGTATCAACCTTGTGGTATTTTTGGAATTCCCACATGAGGGTCAGTCCACACCTTTCCACAGCGTTTCTGGATTGAGTGACTTGAAAATAGATATGTGAACAAGTAGGTCTTGTTTGTATAACTTCTTTGTCTGATTGGATTCTCTTGTCTTTGTCCAGTCTCTCTTGGTTCACTCTCCCCCACCGTGAAGCTGTTGGCATGGTATCTATGATACTAGTTGACTGTTAAAAAATACTTGTACTTAAAAAACCAATTTGTCCTCTTTAGGTTTCGCCTAGGCAGAGCTGTCTCTTCAAGAAGAAGCTGTATCTACAATGTGGGTTTCCAGCACCGCCCATCTTTCTAATTAGTTCTTGCTTATTGTCCTTCATAAATCACAGCTTTTGATTAGTGAAATAGCTTATTAGACCCTCCTATTGGACTTTTGTAACCTCCCATATAGACTGCTCCTCTTACATGTGCTCTTACTCATGTTAATAAAATGTCACTATTCCTGCAGGTTTAGTAACTTGAAACATCTATTCGACCTAACTGTAATGTACTTGACCTATGTCTCTGAAAGCCTAGCAAATATGAAAAGTTAACAATTTTTTTGCTCATTCACTTTGTGTGCAATTTTGCTATCTTGTCTTTTTTTTTTTTTGCAGAGTTTTATATAGCACGAACTTGACCCGAATCGGATCAGAGCGCATTACATAGCACCAGTAACGTTACATGAGGACACATTCATTTTTGTTAGGCCCAGGGAGATTAAGTGATTTGCCCAGAATCACAGGAGGTTTAGCGTCATTACCAAGACTCAAACCCAGTTCCCCAGGTCGAGCGCCCTAGCCGTTAGGCCAACTCCTCTCCCCATATTTGCTTGCTTTCAGAGGCAGAGGCCAAAGGTCATTTTGTCTTCCTACTCTCCAAAAGGATGAGCAGTACCTAAAAATAGCTTGTCCTAAATAAATCTGGCTCACAAACGCTAGAAGGCGAGTGGATTTTTCAAGCCCTGTTTCGGAGCACTCTTTTATTTGGTTGCCCTGCCTCTGCTTTGGTTAAATGATGTGTTTTGTTTAATTTGTGTGTTCGTGACCAATTAATTTGCCATGCTTCTCCTCTGTCACTGCTTTCCCCTCCCACCCTACGTTTGTGTGTGCTCTCCCCTTCGACCACTCCAGGGCGCCGCGCTTCAGGTTTCAGCATGGAACCTGCTTAAATGAAATGCTGCAGCTTCTGGAGGCCGGACCCTTTAAGTACAGTGCAAAACTTTGATCTACACAGGCGCCGCATTTAATTTTTCAGCACGGCGCATGCTTTCATGCAATGCAGCTGCTTTGGGAGGCTATGCGCTTTTCTTTATCCCTGCACAGAGTAAAGCTGATAATTATATGCGTTTCTTTATCCTCCTGTTGGCATCTTTTGTTTGACTGTCATATTTTTGGTGACTAGTATAACACGTTTACTATCTGCTTCTGTAATGTAAAAAGTCTTGTAAACGTAACTCTGTGCAGAGAGTGCTGCTTCGAAGTGACCTTGTTATTCATGGATTGACAAAAATGCTGTTACTTGAGCGTGGCTGAAATCAGCCTGCAATGACCATTTACAGAGATGTTTGGTCAGCAATCATATTGCTATTAGAAATACATTGATGTCGGGTGAGGAGTGAATCAAAGCTTCCATAAATAGCAGCACTTCTATACAGGAAGCCGTTCGGGATGAGTGCTCCAGGCTCGCAGAGGGTCCCCGGGGGCACCATAGGCCCAATAAGGTGCACTACCTGCTCCTGCACAGAGCCTCATTCTTTGCAGGCTGGCACATTGTTTGGAAACACACTATCATACATCCGGAAGTGTTGGCTCTCCTGCTTCCACTCTTCGCTGCACCGCAACAAAGGCTCCATGTGATGGCTGCTTAGCCACTGGGGCATTTCTCTCCTCCTTGACCATACAATTTGTACGGTCAAGTAGCTTGCCAGTTAGCATCTGGAGAGCAGTATTGTTAGGCTTTGCTTGTCAGCGTCTTCCTGGGCTATTGACTCTTGTGTGTTTGGTTGCCAGTTTAACTGACTTCGGGCCAGATGTAGGTAGCCCTTTACCGGTCGGAAACGGCCGAAAATACCGATTTTTGGCCGTTTCCGATCGGTAAAGGGCTATTGAGATGTAGGGGCACATTTTCGGAAATTTTACCGAATCGGTATCATTACCGAATCGGTAAATTTACCGATTCGGTAATATGTACCGAATCGGTAAAATAATTACCGATTCGGTAATATTTGCCGATTCGGTAAAATTTCCGAAAATACAATGTAGGTAGGCAATGTACCTTCTGCACATGGCTTACAGAATCGGTATTTTACCATGGAATACAAATCCATGGTAAAATACCGATTCCGGTGTGCATGCACATGTGTGCATGCACACCTATGTCATGTGACAGGCAGACCTGCCCTTAGGGCAGGTATGCCTGCCACATGGCACCTGTGCCTGTTTTGGGGGTGCCAGAGGGTGTCAAAGTGACACCCCCTGCACCCTTGTGAATTCTTTAATTACCGATTCGGTAAATACCGAATCGGTAATGCCTAATCATTCCTATGGGCTTCAAAGCCCATAGGAATGAATGGCCATTACCGATTCGGTATTTACCGAATCGGTAATTAAAGAATTGTTAAGGATTCGGTAACGAATCCAGATGTTGTGACCTACATACCATTTACCGATTCTGAAATACCGAATCGGTAGGATTCGGTATTTTAAAATCGGTAAATGGCATTTACCTACATCGGGCCCTTAGTCCCTGCTATACCAGCTCTTTGTTTTTAAAACACACACAAAATATAGTTTATGGGGAGCTTTACGTTGTTTGAGCGCAGTGTTTAATTATTTGATGTCAAAGTTTATTTTAAAAAACGACAGCTGTGTTGTGTTTATATTTGCGTTCCAATCAATGCATTTGTATCAAAGACACTTTTTTTACTGCAGGGTCACGTGATGCTGAGCCCCCCCCCCCCCCCCCGCCCCCCCCCTCCTTTCACAAACATGCCTTATTTCAAAAGATGCTGGCCCCACCACACACACGCCTATGGATGCAGTTGCTAACTAACTTTTTGGCTGATTCACCCACCCCAAAATGTATGCATCTGTACACTATTTCTGTAGAGAAAATCTGACTGCATGACTCACTATGTAGTAGATGTATAGCTATTCAATCCCTTGCTGCACAGCACCCAGGATAATGTGCTGTATGGCTAAACACTTATAATGTTCCAAAGGCAAGACCTGTTGGCTATTCCTAAACTTGTTTAATTCTTTTTGTCATGGATTTTTGTTTTGCAGCACATATTTCTAATGAAAGCACATTACCATGCGTTTATCACTGTCACTGAAGTTCTGTAGGAGCAAACAATGAAATAATACATATATTAAAATGTACATGTATTAGCATCATGAATCCAAGCTAGAGATATCAAATTGGGAAGAATAAAAATGTGTACCCACCCACCAAATTCACCGAATAATTGATAAACAGCTTACCCTTATAATTAACCTAGGAGTATTTGAGGAAAGTACTTCTTTTTGACATGGTCAACCCTACTTTTTGCCTGGTACATAATTTCAACTGGAAGTACACTGAGTTCCTGCTAACCATGACTCCTGTGCTAGATCTCTTGCCCTAACGTTAATTCCGTCGACAGTGGGTTCATCCATACTGATGCCGCCTATGATAGACACATTGACTATTACCCCGTCGATGACTAAAAAACCAGCGACTACATATCTGTCGACGTCTACAGCAAGAACTATGGCAAAACTGGCATTTCCTTCTATTGTCTTAAATCCCTGTATGGGATAAATATTCTGCAGACACAATCCTTCCATTCATTCCAAGTATGGCGTTGCCCTACCCAGCTGCACACCTCTTAGATTAGGATGATTCTGAAGATGAGGGTTCCTTTGGGGTGCCTCGTAGCCCATCCAAACTGTATGTGAAATGAGGACTTCAACTGTAATGACAAACAGTATCAACATGCAATATTACTCTGCAAGAGAATGAGAGCAAAACCAAGATGAGTATTCAATGCAAGTCCATCCAGAACCTTCCATTCAAATATCTTTGGTGACCACTTTGCAAAGTATGCTACAAGACTATTACTGCAGATTTCCACCATCCATCTGCACCTGCGACTCCTATGCCACAAACAAACTTCAAACGAAGACAAGGAAGAGGGTGAAATAGGAGAGAATACCTCCATTCCCAGTGAGTGGGACAAATATTTAATCCCCACCAGCAGCTGCACCAGTAGAGTCTTCGCCTAAAGACATTAGCAGCTTCTTTCAGTTAATGGAGCGAGCAGCCAAAACTGTTTGTGCTTCCGCTTCTTACCAAACAGGCAGATTGTTTCCTCTATGATATTAAATAACCTACCAAAAATTATAAGGGCTATTATTGATTTTATTTGGCAAGAATATCATAAAGCCATGAAGAACCCGGCAACAGTTTCAGAAGTCAACCTAAGATTGGACAAAAAGTACAAGGCACCCAATGACTCTACAACCAGTCTGATATGGCAACCAAAACCAGACTCTGTAGTATCCCAGGCGGCACAAAGTCGCGCTAAGAACCCGTCCACCCCAATTTCCACGCCTCCAGACAGGGATGGTCCTAGGATTAGGAAAGGATTCTCCTCCATGGCCGCCATGACAGTTAAGAGTGCCAAACTCCCTGGCTATCTTAGGCCGTTATGACCACTAAATGTGGTCGGAGATGTCCTCTTACATTGACTTGCTACTAGAAGAGGCCAAACTGGAAGCTTGGAAAATTCTATGAGAGGGGGTAAAGAATATCTTCAGAGATAATCGACTGTGCCATTCATGTCTCTTCTACTGGATTCAGGCAACTGTGGAGCGGCTGTTCTCCGCAGACATGGATAGTTAAAATCCACTTCCTTCCGCCGAGAGATCCAAAGTAAAATATTGGACATGCGCTTTGACTGCGAATCAGTGTTTGGAAAACATGTTGATGTTTCGCATCAGTCCAAGGCTGATACGGATACAGCAAAGTCCCTGGGGAGTCTACAATATAGGAAGGTTCCCTTTTGAGGAGGGAGAGGAGCTTACTACTCTAGCAGTGGTAACCAATCCTACAGGCAGCAGTATCGGTCTGGGCAGAGACAATACCTTTCCCAGTATTCTCAAGAGCAGCAATATAGACAGCCACCAGTGGTTGCATATAAACATTCAACTAGAGGAAAGCTATCTGCCCGCAGCAGAGACTAGCGGCGACTACTCCCCAGTCTCCACCAACCAATGTTGGAGGTCGAATTTCATACCATCTTCATCAGTGGTCCAAGGTATCATCCGACAAGTAGGTGCTCGATGTGATCTCCTGAGGATACACTCTTTAGTTAGTCCACAAACACCCCTCCCTCCCCACCCACACACACCCATTATTTTAAAAGCGCTCCCGAGTCAGGTATCCATCATGCTGAAGAAGGGAGCAACAGAATTTCTTTCAAAACTAGAGCAAGGATTGGGCTTCTCTCAGTTCTTTCTTATCAGGAAAACCTCAGGGGATTGACGCCCAATCCTCGACCACAGAAGTTGAAACGATTTCTAAAGAAACAATATTTCCATATGGTGACGCCCCTGGATATATTACACTGTCTCGACGAAAGAGATCATATGACTTCTCTGTACATTCAAGATGCATATTTCTACGTCCCGATATGTCTAAAACACCACAGATTCCTGCGCTCCAAGGTAGCCGGCATCCATTACTAATTCAGGGTCCTTCCATTCGGACTCCAATAAGCACCACACATTTTTACCTAGACGCTGGCCCCAGTAACCGCCCACCTCAGACAGAAAGGAGTCCTAGTCTTTCCATACTAGGACGATTGGCTCAGAAAAGCTCCCGCACATCAAGTAGCAGCAGCCTCGTCCACATGCCTCATTGCTTACCAGACTGTCTCACAGTCAACCATCAAAATCTCACTTAAATCCCACAACAACGTTCACATTCTTGGGAGCATTCCTAGACACTGTACAAAACAAAGCCTTTCCCTCTCAACAGGCAAATAAAGATTCAACAACTAGTTTACTGATTGTCCACAAGAAAATCAATGTTCGAGGCATGAGGGCTGCTGAATTCCTATCTGTGCATAGATCGCCGCCTAGTGTTGGGTCCGGATGATTGCACATTGTTGTCCTGGAAGAGTCTTCGAAGTATCACGAGATAGGTGGCTCCTCCCCTGGACTACAGTGCGCATGGGCATCCTCTCCATCCTCAGATTGTTTTTTTTTCGCCATTGGGTTCGGATGTCTAATCTCGACTCCAGTGCATAACTTGTACTCTTTCTATTCCTAAAGCCAAAAGGCCTTCACAGCGTCGGTATTGTATCGTTCGGTGCCTGTCACTTTCGAGTTCTTCGATCGACGTCGAAAGAAGTGATTTTCGACGACATCACAGGCCCAGACTACATCGACGATGGAACGGACACCGTTTAAGCGGTGCCCAGTTTGTAATTCCAAATACTCTAATTTGGATGTGCACCCGGTGTGCAATGCATGTTTGTCCCCCGACCACGACGAGTCAAAATGTTTCGCCTGCTCGAAGTTCCGCTCAAAGAAAACTATTAAACTTTGGCGCGCAGCGAGGCAGTCGGCCCAACAGTCGGCACCAGCACCTGCGAACATCTTCGATGCCGGAGACGAGGTACTCTTCCAAAATGAGGAAGAGGAAGAAGAGGACGTTCCCGAAGAACTGTCGGAACCGGCGTCACAGCAGGACTCCAATTTCGAGGTGGACGAGCAGTACGAGGAATACGTCCACGACCAAGACGTCGTCGAGGTAGGGGACGACGATGAGGCCCTAGCGGCCGTTGATGACGACTCCGGCGGTGAGCCGAGTCCGCCCACGGTTACGGGGCCTATCATTAACGTTCCGCCCCCTCCGGCTCCGGTCGAGGCATCGCCGAAAGGCCTTAGCCAAGATCCTTCCACACGGTCTATAGCCCCGCGCCAAAGCCAGGCTAAGACACTGTCAAAGGAGCCATCGGTCGATTCTTCGAAACCGAAACAGTTGGAGCCTAAATCAAAACAGACACTACTCAAGATGGTGGTCGGTTCGACGTCGACGCCCGGTCCCACTAAGACTGTCGACGATCCTTCAGCGTCGAAGATGCCAGTCGGCTCCAAGACGGACGTCGAAGCAGGCCTCGACCAGTAAGCACGTCGCCTCGAAGGGATCGGCGTCGGCGCCGACGTCAACGACCAAACATGGCGAGAAGGACAAAGGCCTTCAGTTGAAGAAAAGTCTCGAGCCCCTCCTCTCAGGACTCAAAGCTGGGCTTGGGAAACGGGTTGAACCCACAAACAAGGACTCCCCGAAAGTGTCGTCGACGCCCAGGGATGGAGGCGCTCTGCGCCGGGAGCTTGATTCGACACGGTCTGACGAGCGGCCTACACAGGCGTCTAAGAAACCCGAGACGGCCGTTTCAAGTTCGAAACCTGCGGGCTCAGCGCCAATAAAGTTTGGACTTCCGCCCACGACCCGCCCAAAACATCTCGAACGCCGTGACACCGAAGAAGTCTCCAGAACGTCGAAGGTGTCCTCCAAGTCCTCACACGAACAGGTAGTCTATCACGAGCCTTCTTATGACAACCAGGCAAAATAGTTTATCGACTCGGAGTCGGGCAGGCTTACCGTCCACAAGCGGAAGATCCATTGGAAGGTTACAAGATTCCACTCAAAAAGAAGATTGTCTCTTCAACCTCTCCGGTTCTTTTTGAGCCCCTCAATCTCCAGTACAGAGTGAGGAGGATTTGAATGTGGACTATGGCCAAATGGCCTTCTCTTACAACACAGATGATGATCAGGATGTCTCGCATCAATAGTCAGGGGCAGGGGATCAAGGTGATGACCCTGATGACCCCCATACCACTCCGGACTCTCAGTCCTACAATGTCAAACCATCTCCAACTGAGGACACCGCAGCATTTAATGCCTTGATAGAGAGAGCGGCCCTTAACCATGACGTCGACATGCATGCCGAGCCTGTGGATGAGGACTTCTTATTCAACACCTTCTCCACATCTGAACGCTCCATTAAGACTCTACCCATGCTTAAAGGGGTCCTCAAGCATGCAACAGACTTTTTCAAGGAGCCAACCAAAGCCAGGGTTATCAACCCGCGGATCGACAAGAAATACAGGTCCGCCCCAGTGGACCCCACCTATATCAAAAGCCAGCTTCCCTTGGAATCCCTTGTGGTGGCTAATGCGCGCAAAAGGGCTAACTCTCAATACAGTGGTGATGCTCCCCCTCCGGACAAAGAGTCAAAGATCTTTGAAGCGTCTGGAAAGCGTGTGGCAGCGCAGGCCGCTAACATTTGGAGAATAGCCAATACACAGGCCCTGTTGGCTAGATACGACAGGGCGCACTACGACACCCTAGAACAGTTAATGCAGCACATGTCTGATATGTACAAAGAAGCTGCAGAAATGGTTATACAAGAGGGGAAACTGATCTCCAATGCGTCAATCAAATGCGCACTGGACGCAGCAGACACAGCAGCAAGGGCAATAAATACTAGCATAATGCTGCGACGCCATGCATGGCTGCGCATCTCAGGGTTTAGATCCGAAAACCAAACTACTCTTCTCAGTCAGCCGGTTAACCCGGACTTCCTGTTTGGACCGGAAGTTGACACAACACTTGAGAAAATGAAAAAAGACACTGAGACGGCAAAATCCATGGGGGCTCTGCAGTCCCAGCAGTTTCGGGGCAGTTCCTTTTGTCGCTCCGGTAACAGGGGAGCAACAAGAGGACAGGCTCTACAGCATTCCCAGTACGCCAAAGGCAGCACGCAATCTACCTACACTAGAAACACCAGGGGTGGATACCGTGGGAACAGCGCCAAAGGGAGAGGCCGCGGCAATACCAACGCCCGGTCCTCTGCTCCCAACAAACAGTGACTTCTTGTCACTGCCTCCCGACCATCTAGCACCTGTCGGGGGAAGACTCCAGCAGTTCCTGCCACTCTGGGAAGACATTACAACAGACAGGTGGGTGAGACAACTTATCCGGTACGGCTATTGTCTAGAACTGACCTCCACCCCCAAACCCCCCAACATACCCCCAAGAAACCGTCCTATGTCCGCAGAGCACACGCACTTATTGCAGCAAGAAGTAATCTCCATGCTGCAAAAAGGAGCCATAGAACTCGTGCCTGTAGAAGAGCGGGGTACAGGGGTTTACTCTCTGTACTTCTTGATTCCAAAAAAGGACGGGTCCCTGCGGCCCATTCTAGACCTCAGACCCCTCAACTAGTACATCCTTTCAGAACACTTTCACATGCTAACCTTACAACAGGTCCTGCCGCTGCTCCTTCGGGGCGACTTCCTAGCCACCCTGGACCTCAAGGATGCAGATTTCCACATTCCCATTCACCCAAGTCACAAAAAGTATCTCAGGTTCACTATCAACAATCAGCATTACCAGTTCACTGTTCTGCCGTTCGGGGTCACTACTGCTCCCAGGGTCTTCACCAAGTGCTTAGCGACTGTGGCAGCGCACCTTCGCAGGCAAGGTGTTCATGTGTATCCCTACCTGGACGACTGGCTCGTTCAGGCCAGATCAGCCAAGCAGTGCAGATATGTCGCGGACCATTCACCTCCTTCACAGTCTGGGGTTCTCACTCAACTACGCGAAGTCTCACCTGCAGCCAGCCCACGTGCAACAGTACCTAGGGGCGACACTAAACACCCAGTCGGCCACAGCACAGCCAAACCCTGCCAGGGTCAACAGCATGCAAGTGCTCATTCGGAGGTTCCAGCCTCATCGATCCCTCCCAGCGCAGGTGTTCATGCAACTGATCGTTATGATGGCATCCTGCATATTCATAGTCCTGCACGCGAGACTGCACATGCGTCCCCTTCAAGAATGCTTAGCCCGACAGTGGAACCAGGCTCATGGCCATCTAAAAGACCTAGTGTTGGTGACCGGTCGTGCTTACAACTCTCTGCATTGGTGGAGTCCACGAAACCTTTGCAGGGGACGACCGTTCCAAGAGCCTGTCCCACAACTAGTGCTAACGACGGACGCATCTCTCCAGGGTTGGGGAGCGCATGTCCTCCACTACACGGTGCAGGGACTATGGACAACACAACAGCAGAAAATGCATATCAATGTGTTGGAGCTGATGGCAATCTTCATGGCACTGAAGGCATTCAGGTTGCACCTGTGCAACAAGGTCGTGTTAGTCCGGACGGACAACATGACCGCCATGTATTACATCCAGAAGCAGGGAGGCACGCACTCCCCGCAGCTGTCTCACCTGGCCCAGAGCATGTGGAAGTGGGCCATTCAGAGGAACATCTTCCTCATGGCGGAGCATTCCCGGGTGTCGACAACCAGATGGCGGACCTGCTCAGCAGGCACAGTCATCAGATGCACGAGTGGGAGATCCACCCGTCAGTGCTCCATCCATACTTCCAACGGTGGGGTCATCCAGACATGGACCTCTTCACCACAAGCGAGAACGCAAAATGCCCAAACTTCGCCGCCAGGTTACCACACCCGCAGTCTCAGGGCAATGCAATATGGATGAACTGGTCAGGCAGATTTGCGTACGCTTTTCCACCAGCCCCCCTCATACCTCTGGTGGCGCGCAAACTGCGACAGCACTCCATGACACTCATCCTAGTTGCTCCAACGTGGGCATGGCAAGCTTGGTACACCACGTTCCTGGAACTGTCGGTGGTGCCTCACCAGCGGCTGCGCCTCACTCCCAGCCTCCTCACTCAGAGCCATGGCGACATTCAGCACCCAGATCCCCAACAGTTAAACCTTGCGATTTGGCTCCTGAGGTCATAGAGTTTGGATACCTGAACTTGCCTCCTGAGTGCATGAACATCATCAAGGAGGCAAGACGACCAACTACCAGGACCTGCTATGCAGCCAAATGGAAGCGGTTTGTTATTTACTGCTCCAACAATGACATTAATCCGTTGGACACGTCTACGCAAAACATCATATGTTACTTATTGCATCTATACCAGTGCAACCTGGCATACAGTTCAATCAGGATCCATTTGGCGGCCATAGCCGCTTACCTTCAAAACAGGCAGCACCTTTCCGTCTTTAGGGTGCCTGCTATTAAAGCCTTTTTGGAAGGACTTAAGAGAGTAATTCCTCCCAGACACCCCCCTTCTCCAGTCTGGAACCTGAACATCGTTCTCACCAGACTCATGGGGCCACCCTTTGAGCCACTCCATTCCTGTGAAATACAGTTTCTTACCTGGAAGGTGGCCTTCCTAATAGCTATTACATCGCTGCGGAGGGTCAGTGAGCTGCAAGCCCTCACTATTCAGGAACCCTACCTGCAAATTCATGCAAATAGGGTGGTGCTTCGCACCAACCCTAAATTCATGCCAAAGGTGATTTCGCAGTTCCACCTTAAACAAAACATAGAACTGCCAGTTTTCTTTCCTAGCCCTGACTCAGTGGCAGACAGAGCACTGCACACATTAGATGTCAAAAGGGCTATCCTGTATTACATTGACAGGACAAAAAACTTTCGAAAAACTACACAGCTGTTCGTTGCCTTCTCTCCACAACATAAAGGCAACCCCATCTTCAAGTCCGGTATAGCCAGGTGGATTGTTAAGTGTATCCAGATATGTTATCAAAAGGCTAAGCGCATGTTAACAGTTCCCCCTAGAGCGCATTCCACACGCAAGTTAGGGGCTTCCATGGCTTTCCTGGGTAACATTCCTCTAGAGGATATATGTAGAGCAGCCACATGGACCACCATACATACATTTACCAAACACTACTGCATAGATGTACACTCCAAACAGCAAGCTGCTGTAGGACAGGCTGTTCTCAGAACTCTTTCAGACTGCTGCAGCTGGCACGGGCACCCGCCGGTAAGGAGGTAACTGCTATTTATTCTATGCACAGATCTGAATTCAGCAGCCCTCATGCCTCGAACGGAATATGCTACTTACCAGTATGCATCTGTTCTTGGCATGAAGGGCTGCTGACATTCATATCGCCCACCCTCCTCCCTGGTGCCTGTCGCAGCTGTAGCTCTCAGAATCATTTTCAGGCATGGTCATCACTTTCAGTATTACACTCCATCTCTGCCACAATGGCGAAAAACAATCTGAGGATGGAGAGGATGCCCATGCGCACTGTAGTCCAGGGGAGGAGCCACCTATCTCGTGATACTTCGAAGACTCTTCCAGGACAACAATGTGCAATCATCCGGACCCAACACTAGGCGGCGATCTATGCACAGATATGAATGTCAGCAGCCCTTCATGCCAAGAACAGATGCATACTGGTAAGTAGCATATTCCTTCTGTGTGGATCTACAAGTCCTTCCTAGGAATGGCTTCTTCCTCCATCCCTCTTATTTCGAATTGCTGATTACTAATGCATCCACTTCAAGAAGAAATGGATAAACAATGGCTCCCGACGCAGGGGACCTTTTTTCCTCATTCAAAAAACTCCAGCAGTGAGGAAAGCCATGACTTGGTGGACACTAACTTCAAAACTTTCCGCATGTCTTTCATATCTATCACAAATCCCCGAGTATGTCATAATAACTGATTTCTCCCTGGATGGTTGGGGTGCACACTGTCGAGGCTTGCAAATATGCGGTAAATTGCGTCCAGACGAAACAAAGATGCACATCAGTCTGCCAGAGCTCAAGGCTATCACCTTAGCATTAAAGTAGTTTCTCGCCAAGATAGCCCAGTCATAGGTGCTCATACATGCAGACAATACGACAAGAATGTTTTACCTCAACAGATAAGGTGGAACACGTTCACCAGCGCGATCTCTTCAAGCACAAGAGATCTGGCACTTGGCTCTTCAACATCAGATAACGCTCAAGGCAGAACATGTGCCCGGAGTTTCCAACATCCTCACAAACTCACTATGCAGGACCAGTATCACTTACTGGGAGTGGGTTCTAGACCAACACATTCTCGACCACCACCTCTTCCATTGTTGGGGTAAGCTGAAGTTCTATCTCTTTGTTATGAAGGAGAACAAGAAATGCCCATTCTTTGTGAGTTAGCATCTCCAAGAGGTGTTGTGTAAGAATGCGTTTTTGAGGAGATGGTCAGGAATCTATGCTTATGCTTTTCCCCCAATCCCATTGATCCCAAAGGTGTTCAACAATCTCAAGAGAACCTTTCAGACTCTCCTCAAAGTTCACAAGTGGCCCATACAGTTCTGGTTCACAAAGCATCTGCTCCTGTTGGAACAACCTCATGTTAAACTCAAACCGATACCATTGCTGCTGACTTGAACCTGGTCCGTCATCCCAAACACACATTTCTACATTTATTGGCCTGGCTCCTGAGTTCAATTACTTT
The DNA here is from genome assembly GCF_964263255.1 of Lissotriton vulgaris. Classification (NCBI taxonomy): domain Eukaryota; kingdom Metazoa; phylum Chordata; class Amphibia; order Caudata; family Salamandridae; genus Lissotriton; species Lissotriton vulgaris. The sequence continues at coordinate 189,608 of NW_028245951.1, forward strand.
GCCATGTTAGACATTCCTTCAGATTGCAGGGAAATCCTTGCCAAAGCAAGGGAGGACACCACAAACAGGACTTAGAAATTCAAATGGAAACGCTTCTGCCTTTGTTGTGCTGAATCCTCTCACATCACCACTGGAGCAAATCTTCCCATACCTACGTCACGTCGCAAGATCTGGTTTGAATCATTCTTCCATCAGAGTACCCCTGGTGGCAATTTCCAGGTTTCGACGATCAAGTAATGCACCTTCTTTATGGTCTAGTTGTTATGAAACCATTTCTCAAGGGTCAATTCAGGACATTTCCTCCGATACGGAGACCTCCACCATCGTGGTACTTGAATGTGGTGCCAGGGTCAGCTCATGAAAGCACCATTTGAGCCCATTCACAAAGCGTAATTGAAGTATCTTACTTGCAAACTGCACTTTATGTGGCTCTCTCATCTGGCAAGGGAGTAAGGGATTTCCAGGCATTTACCATTAAGGAACCTTTCTTCAATTCAAATCAGACCATGTAATACTTCCAACTAATCCTAGGTTTATCCCCAAGGTCCCTTCAGACTTCAGCTTGAATAGGTCAGTGATTTTATGGACATTCTTTCTCAATCCTCACTGTTGCAGAAAAATATCTGCATTCTCTAGATGCCAAATGATGTCTCAAATTGTATCTAAACAAGACCTTTCAAATCTGCATAGCGACTCAGTTGTTTCTGGCATATCATGGTATCAGAAAAGGTCTTCCAGTTTCCAAGCAGACCATTGCCAGGTGGAATGCATCCAACATTCAATTTTGTCACATGCAAGCAGGAAAACCATAGCTAGATATGGTCAAGATCTACTCCGCCAGAGCTGTCTCCACCTCTACAGTTCTGTTTGCTGGGGTCCCATCCAGCATATCTGCCAAGCAGCAACATGGACCCGCAGGCACAACTTTACAAAGCAATATTGCATGGATGAAACTAATAAGACTGGTGCAACTGTGGGACTGACGGTGTTGCAAATCTGTTGTAATAAGGTGAGTCTCTCCTACCTTTATTTTCCACTGTCCGCTATGTATATTATTGTTCTTCACTTGGTTTACTGCTTACGATTCTGATTCAAGCATGTGTATGTATGAAAGATCCCACACAGGAGAAGAAAATGGATTACCTGTAATTGTAGTTCTCCAGTATTGGTATATTTCATAGATTCACATGCGACCCTCCCGGAGAGGCTCCCCTCAATGTCGATACTTTGTCTGTTACACTTGTGCTCATAAATCTGAGGGATTCAACCTCTCTTGGGATTGTTCTAGTGGGTGCTGTCGCCTGTTGCCTGATTGGCTAAAGTTTGTTGTTTGTTCCTTTTTAAATATGACCTAGAATGGCAATGAACCATAGGTTTTATTCCCTATCTGTTTTAGTAATGTGCATTGCTTTATTATAGTACCATGGGACTCCCACTTTGACGGGGAAGGATTCAAGCATGTAAATGTGTAAAAGATACCAATACTGGAGAACTACAGTTACAGGTAAGTAACAAACTGTTCGAGGCATATGGGCTGCAGATGGTACATTATGAATAGATCGCCATCTGGTGTTGGGCTCGGATGATTGCACTTTGTTTTTCTCTTGGAGAGTCTTTTGTATCTTGGTGACTCCTCCCTTGGTTGGTAGTGCGCATGGGCATCGGCTCCATCCTTAGATTGTTTTTTTCCGCCATCGGGTTCGGATGAGGATCGAGACGCTCCAGATAAACTTCAGAAGAAAGTGATTTATCGGCGCGTATTCCCTTTCCAATTCGACGGTATTGTTATCGAACGCGTTCATTTCCTTTCCGACGCGTTGCAAATTCAAAATCGAAGAGAAAAACTTGGATCTACGTCGAAGAACAGGAGGCCTTTCTCGACGCAGTCAAGCCCGGAGTCCATGGAAAGGACTCCATTCAAAAAATGTCCAACGTGTGGTGCTAAGTTCCCACACAAGGACCTACACGAGGTGTGCAACCTCTGTCTATCGCCTGAACACGAATCCAGGGACTGCGAAGCCTGTGCAGCATTCTCCTCCAAGCTAACGATTAGAAATCGTCGAGCTCGAAGACACGAGGTTTCCAGAATGCAGGCGGAAGCGATCCCGGAGCTGTTCGGAGACGAACAAATCGAGGAAGAAGAGGACCAGTCGGGGTCGGAAGGGGACCAGTCGGAGGTTGAAGAACTCATCGAGCAACAAACCGTGAGTGACGACGTCCCCTTACCGAAAAACCGACCCCGTGCGGTAACGACCCCGCCCTCGGGCCCGGTCAAACCGCTGAAAAAAGTTTCCGACGCCCCGCCCTCGGGCCCGGCAACGAAACTGAAACTGAAACCGAAACACTCGGACTCCCACCATGTCGGATCCGAGAAAAGGGCGACATCGACTTCGGCACCGAGGCTACATACAAAGGAGAGCTCGGTATCGAAACATTCCATGTTGAAACATAAATATGACTTATCGCCCAAGATACACTCGATACCCAGAAAGTCGGAATCGAGCAGACATTCGGTGTCGAAAACAAGATCTGAAGATCGAAAACAAAAGCACCTCTCGGAACCAGGACCCTCGGTACCGATTCAGGAGCAACAGACAGATCCCAAACAAAAGATCTTGTTTATTGATCCACAAACTGGGAAAGTGGTCACGAAGAAGAGAAAGAGTGAACAGTCAGAAGATAAACCTCTTCCTTCAAAAAAGAGAACAATGGGGACGAACATAACTCCTCCTGCTTCTCCTCGTCCTAGAGCACCCTCTTCTCCTATTCCTCACAATAGGCCAAATATTCCTACACCTTCCACACCAAGACCAGCTACACCTCAGTCAGATGTAGACAGTGATCTAGGGGAGGGAGAACCTCAAGAGGATGACGAAACTATCCCAGATGAGGAGGACCCATGGGAAAATTATGATGTAGGGTCAGATGAGGACAACGACCCAGAGCTATATCCCTCAAAGCCTTCACCACCTGATGATAACACAGGTTTTGTGCAGCTCATTAATAGGGCAGCAAAATATCACAAACTAGATATGCATACAGAACCTCAAATAGAGGATTTCTTGTTAGAGACTCTACCTAATGCACAGAGAACATCAGGTACTCTTCCTATGTTGAAGGGTCTTCTTAGTCACACGGAGGAAATATTCGAAAACCCAGTGAGAGCCAGGGTGTTAAACCCAAGAATTGATAAAAAATACAAAGCGGCTCAAAAGAACCCAATATTTATTAGAGGGCATGTACCTCTAGACTCGCTGGTGGTCTCAAACGCTCGTAAAAGAGCAAACTCATTATCTACAGGAGAGGCTCCTCCACCAGATAGAGTCGAAGTTAATAGATGCATCAGGCAAAAGAGTAGCATCACAGGCAGCGAATAGCTGGCGTATAGCCAATACACAAGCACTACTCGCACGTTACGACAGGGCACATTATGATGAGTTAGAAAAACTTCTCACACATCTCCCAAAAGAACATCAGAAAAAGGCAGGTCAATTAATACAGGAAGGTAAAATAATAACCAATACTTCCATCAAGGGTGCATTAGACGCAGCAGACACTGCAGCAAGGTCTATTAACACCAGTGTCATGCTAAGAAGGCATGCATGGCTTAGAATCTCAGGATTCAAACAAGAAGTACAAACAGCCCTACTGAACAAACCATTTGATCAGAAGACATTGTTTGGTTCAAGCACAGACGAGACATTAGAAAAAATGAAGAAAGTTACGGAAACGGCTAAGTCAATGGGAGCATTGCAACAGCCAACACACAGAGGTTCCTTTCGTAGATCCACCTATAGAGGGGGCTCAAAGAACACAGGAACGAATCAGCAATCCACATCTTTCACACCAACATCACCCAGAGGTAATTCAAGAGGCAGTTACAGAGGTAACAACAATAAGGGTAGAGGCCGCGGAAATAATAACAACCGCAACGCCTCAACACCAAAACAGTGACTTCATAGAGCTCCCCCCAGACCACATAACACCGGTCGGGGGACGTCTATCACAGTTCCTACCTGTCTGGGAAAACATCACGTCAGACAAGTGGGTGAGACAAATTATCCAACATGGTTATTGCCTAGAACTCACAGCTACCCCACCAAACATCCCCCCCAAACAGCGTCCAATGAGTCAAGATCATCTGACATTGTTAAGAGAAGAAGTTCTAGCACTTCTACAAAAGCATGCAATAGAGAAGGTCCCAAAAGATCAACAAGGAACAGGAGTATACTCTCTATACTTCCTGATCCCCAAAAAGGACGGGTCCCTAAGACCAATATTAGACCTCAGACCTCTCAATGCTTACATAAATTCAGAGCATTTCCACATGGTCACGCTCCAACAAGTACTCCCTTTACTGAAGAAAGGGGACTTTCTTTCTACACTGGATCTAAAAGACGCTTACTTTCATATCCCAATTCACAAAGCCCACAGGAAATACCTAAGGTTTGTGTTAGAAGGACAACACTATCAGTTCAAAGTCCTTCCGTTCGGTGTCACAACAGCACCAAGAGTTTTCACAAAATGTCTAGCTGTGGTGGCAGCACACCTAAGAAGACAACAAATACATGTCTTCCCATACTTGGACGATTGGCTAATAAAGGCCAAGTCAAAGGAAGAATGTCTTCACAACACACAGAAGACAATTCAATTGCTGCACCACCTAGGGTTCACGGTGAACTACAAAAAATCACACCTGCAACCAAACCAGATTCAGCAATACCTGGGGGCTACAGTAGACACAGAAAAGGCAATAGCATACCCCAACCCAATCAGAGTACAGACAATGGTCGGGTTAATACAAAGATTTCAACCACAACACTCACTACCAGCACGAGTGTTTATGCAACTATTAGGCATGATGTCCTCCTGCATACTGCTAATACCACATGCCAGACTACAAATGCGCCCACTACAAGAGTGTCTAGCGACACAGTGGAATCAGGCTCAAGGTCAGATTACAGATCTGGTGTTGGTAAATGACCGGACGTATCGCTCTCTGAAGTGGTGGAACACAGAAAACATTTCCAAGGGACGGTCGTTCCTAGAGCCAATTCCACAAGTGGTGATAACAGCGGACGCATCGCTCTCCGGATGGGGAGCGCATATGGACAGATACACAGTGCAGGGGAAGTGGAGTGTGCAGCAAAAGAAACTGCACATCAACTACCTAGAACTATTAGCAATATTTCTAGCACTAAAAGCTTTCCAAATGCAAATAACAGGCAAAGCAGTCCTGATCAGAACAGACAACATGACTGCAATGTATTATATTCAAAAACAGGGGGGGGGGACACTCTCTCCAACTGTCCAGACTAGCACAGGACATATGGAGATGGGCCATTCCTCAAAAGATCTACCTGTTAGCGGAACACCTACCAGGAGTTCAAAATCAAATAGCAGACATCCTAAGCAGACAGTCAGAACAAGTACACGAATGGGAGCTGCACGACCAAATACTACAGCCATTCTTCCAAAAATGGGGGCAACCAGAGATAGATCTGTTTGCCAATCATCAGAACGCAAAATGCAAAGAATTCGCATCCAGGTACCCACACCAACGGTCCCAGGGCAATGCACTGTGGATAAATTGGTCCAACAAATTTGCTTACGCGTTCCCTCCTCTACCACTAATTCCATTACTGGTTCGGAAACTGCAGCAACACTCAATGACAATGATACTAGTGGCACCCACGTGGGCAAGACAGCCGTGGTTCACCACGCTGCTACAACTCTCACAAGTACCACATCAAAGGCTAAGGTTATTACCCATGCATCTTACACAGAACCATGGGGAAATAATGCACCCAGATCCCAAACAACTGAACCTAGCGATCTGGCTCCTGAGGTCATAGAGTTTGGGTATTTAGATTTACCACCAGAATGCATGGAAATCATTAAACAAGCAAGATGTCCTACCACCAGAGCATGCTATGCAGCAAAATGGAAGAGGTTTGCTATACACTGTAACAGTAAGCACATCAACCCTCTGGACGCATCCACTAAACAAATCATTTGCTATTTATTACACTTACAGCAATGTAACCTAGCATATACCTCTATCAGAGTTCATCTCGCAGCCATAGCGGCGTACCTACAAAACAGGCAACATCTGTCACTGTTTAAAGTACCAGCAATTAAAGCTTTCATGGAAGGACTCAAGAGTCATTCCACCAAAAGACCACCTTCCCCAGTCTGGAATCTCAACATAGTGCTTACCAGACTAATGGGGCCACCCTTTGAACCTATGCATAGGTGTGAAATACAATTCCTCACATGGAAGGTGGCCTTCCTCATAGCTATCACGTCACTTAGAAGAGTAAGTGAACTACAGGCTTTTACGATTCAAGAACCATTTATGCAGCTACACCAAAATAAAGTGGTTCTTAGAACAAACCCAAAATTCTTACCGAAGGTTATTTCAGCATTCCACATCAATCAGTCAGTGGAATTACCGGTTTTCTTTCCAAAACCACAAACAGTAGCTGAAAGAGCCCTACATACATTGGATGTTAGAAGGGCCATATTGTACTATATAGAAAGAACACAAACTTTCAGAAAGACAAAACAGCTATTTGTTGCGTTTTCTCCTACACATAGGCAATCCCATCTCCAAAGCGGGCATTGCCAGATGGATTGTAAAATGCATTCAAATATGCTACTTAAAGGCAAAGAGAACATTAACTGTTCCTCCTAGAGCTCACTCTACACGTAAACTAGGAGCATCTATGGCATTTCTGGGAAACATTCCACTAGATGACATATGCAAAGCGGCTACCTGGGTTACACCGCACACCTTCACAAAACACTATTGTGTAGATGTGCACACAACACAACAGGCTAGAGTGGGACAAGCAGTATTAAAAACATTGTTTCAGACAGTTGCAACAGACACGGGCGACCACCGCTAGGGAGAGAACTGCTGTATAGTCTATTCATAATGTACCATCTGCAGCCCATATGCCTCGAACGGAATATGCTACTTACCAGTATGCATCTGTTCTTGGCATAGAGGGCTGCAGAGTGGTACATGCCCTCCCAGCCTCCCCGGAAACCTGTGTCTGTTCCAACATTATCTTATTTAGATACACTTACATGGGCACTCTTATCTGTATTCTACTATACTACTCCATCTAACCCTACTATGGCAAAACAATCTAAGGATGGAGCCGATGCCCATGCGCACTACCAACCAAGGGAGGAGTCACCAAGATACAAAAGACTCTCCAAGAGAAAAACAAAGTGCAATCATCCGAGCCCAACACCAGATGGCGATCTATTCATAATGTACCACTCTGCAGCCCTCTATGCCAAGAACAGATGCATACTGGTAAGTAGCATATTCCTTCTTCACATGAAAGAAGTATAATTAATTTTTTTCCTAACAGTTTTTGCTAACGTCAGTTTAGAGCTGTTGTGGTTTGTATTGTGTTCATTTGCTAAAGTATGTTTTAAAATTACAGTACAAGTTTGCAAACATTATTGTCCAGCTCTCATTAAACAGTGTAGCAATTATTGAGCAAGTCTAGGAGTTTACAGTTGTAAGCGCCTCCCATGGACCCCACATCTTTTGATGTTTATTTGGGCACTATTTGTGTAAATAAATCCCTTTCTCTGCGTAACCCCAGCTGCCCATTCCATGAAGCCATTCTTAGGCTGGTGGAATGTTATTACTAACCTGGTTGCGTGCAATTACTCAGTAACCACATAGCCCATCCCAACCATGTGGTGTGTGTGTGTGTGTGTCCCTCCATGATTCCCAATAGGACCATTTTCAGAAATGGCTTGAGAGGGCGCTCCAAAACTTGGACATTGAAAATTCTATCTCCTGCCAAAATTGAGGCAATCTCCGGGCCATTTCATTCAATGTGAAGAAGAATAAAATCTGTTTTCTGTTCCACATCTACGAGAGAGTAATGGTTGATCTGCTCATTTTGAAACGTCATATTAGAGTTTAACAGTACCTTTGTGGATACTTAAATTGAATTAGGTTGAGACCGCCGCTTTGTGTGGGGCCATCCTCCCCTCTAGCAGTTAATCATATTCCATGTCTTTGCCTCCTTTTCCCATTGTTCTCTCAATGTAGTGGTCCTGCGCATTCACTACCAGTGAGCAATTCGATTGATATCAATTTGCTGCCAATCCATTCATGCCATCTTGATCGACCGTGTCAACAACGCGGGTATCCAAGGCGTGGCCCTCTCATGGATTACATATTTCCTGTACCAGCGCTCCCAGGCAGTCCACCTGTCCACTTATTCCGCTTCTTATTCCCCCTTATCTTGTGGAGTCCCTCAGGGCTCCGCTCTGTCGCCACTTTTGTTTAATCTCTATATGCAACCCTTCATGGCATCCCTCTGTCACACCCCCGTTACTATTTTTAATTATGCGGACGATTTACAACTGATTTTTCCTGTTGATCCCTCCCCCTCTTCCTGCACCAACTTTCAATCCACTATGATTGTGATCTCTGAGTGGATGCACTATAGTCAGCTTAAGCTTAATCCTAACAAGACGGAGTTGGTGTTGATGGGAGGGCCAGCTAACCCCTGGAATTCCAGCTTCTGGCCCCCCTCCCTTGGGCCTTCGCCCTGCCCTGTCAATTCGGTAAAGAGCCTAGGCGTAATTATATCTAGTGACTTGTCCATGAGGCCTCAAATTAATGCAGTAACATCATCCTGTTTCTTCCATCTACGCAGGATATGCAAAATTCATAGATTCCTTACCACTGAGGCACTCATTCTTATCATGACTCTCATTACCTCGCGTATTGACTACGCCAACTCCCTCTATGTTGGAATTCCTGCTTACCATCTTCATCGGCTGCAGCTGGTGCAAAACCAGGCGGCAAGACTGGTCTTTCATCAGCCCAAACACCAACATGTCTCGCCCCTGTTGAGGAGACTGCATGGCTTCCTGTGGCCTATCGCTGCTCGTTCAAACTTGGCTGTACTGTTTTTAAGGCCCTTATAGACCAAGCCCCGGCCTTCACCACATCCAGCCTTCAGCGCTACACCCCTTCTAGAGATCTGCGGTCTATTTCTCACAACTTGCTGATGATCCCAAGGTATAATTGCAAAAAGCATAGAGGATTGTGTTTTTCTTTCTTGGCCCCCACTATGTGGAACTCCCTCCCTATTTCCCCTAGGCTCTGCCCTCGTTATGTTTGCTTCCGCAAATTACTTAACTCATCTTTTTCAGCTAGCTTATTGAGCTATCCCGCTGCTCTGTTCCCCCCGCAATTGTTTCGAGCGCCATGAAACCGTCTGGTGACCGAGCATGGTACAAATATTTTTAACATAACATTGTGGCTTTAGCTTCCAGCAGACTAAACTCAAGGAGTAATGATAGTTTTGCTTAATATGCCTCAAATAAATACATCTTAACATGAGCCATCAAAGGAATTTCTGTCAATGAAGACCGAATTCTTCTGCTAGTGTTTCAGAGGATTTAAGGTGGCCTGGGTCGAGAGATATTGATTGAGAGGGAGAATGAATATATGAATAAATATATCAGTCTGGGCCCTCAAATAAATGCAGTTCCAAACACAATATTGGGTCATCCATAGGGCCAAAAAGCAAATAATGTGTTAGTCAACTGGACTACCCAGTAGTATAAGCATGTTGTCCAGGCCACTGTCGCATGACAATTTAACACACCTCTTACAGGAAATCGTTTATCTCAGTTTCTAAGATTTTTATTTAAGATGTTAAGATGGGGGAACCATGTTATGGTCCCACAAAGTCTTGGAGGTCATTGGAAATGTGTTCCAAATGCTTGATCAAGAGTTCCTGTTTCCGATTTGACCATTCTATCTATCGATCCATGTCCTTTATAATCAGTACCTGGGAGACCTCAATCCTTCTCCTGTTTGTGTTGTTTCATTCAGGAGGCAGTGTTTCAGTTTTCATTTGCCTGCTCTGCTTTCATGAAGTTATTCACTCACACTATTCCAAATATTTTTCACCTGATTTGAGTGTACTATTGGCATAAAGGAAACATTTTATTTAAGTTTTTCTTTTAGTGTTATTCCTTGCGGAGCCACATACAGGGGAATGATTCTTAGGTGCCAGGGACCTATGTTTGCATTTTTATAAACCAAAGCAATCCAATTTTATGTTCAATATGTTCAGTCTCCTTTCAAGCGTAAATACACTGCTTTGTGAAAACAGCACATCTTGCATCCCAGAATTTGTATTCTACCCTGAAACCCCTCCCCACCCCAAACTCAACCCACCAACCAATACCCCTGATTCCCAAACTTTACACACTTTGATTCAGACTTTGTGGTTTGACCATGTACGGTAATGTCAGTTCCTAGTAGTTTTCCGCACGATTGAGGAAGCCCTGGTGATGCTTGGTTTATGGAAACAGGGAGTGCTTGCTCCATTCCTGGTGTTGCTCCATCTATCCCATCCTTCCCACGAAAAACCATCCTTTGTAATGCACGACTCCTCCCCTTTTCAAAAAGAAATAAAAAGATCTGATTTTTTTTAAGACAATACCTTTGGTGTTGAGACCAAAATGAACAGAAATGGTTCTCTGCCTATATTGCCTCCTGATTTGGAAATACTTGAACAAGTCAATATTTTCCTCATATTCTGCTGATCAGTTTGACTACTTTTATCTGACTCACAAACGTAGTTTGCAGTGAGCCATACCAGCACTATTTACATTTGGTCCTGTATGACTTACTCATTACTTGTTGAACCTGCATCCGTGTCATTGTAAATAAATTCTTGTCAACTATGGTGGCAGTGAAGTTCAAACTATGCCCTAATCTAGATTTTGTTCTGTCACACTTGAACGAGTTCCAAAACTAAATCCAGTGAATATGCTTGCAGTAGATCATGGAAAATGTAACAAAAGTGTGAGCAAATGGATTTCATCTCTGCTTCTGAACCAGCACAGACCTGCCAATGTTAATTTAAGTTGCATAAGCTTTCCTACGCTTGAGTATATGAGCTTCAAATTGTAAGCCCAGTGCATCAGCCAATGTTCCTGGCACTCAAAGAAGTTGTTGGTTTCTACCCTTCTGAGCTAGAGAATGCAAATTATTTCCTAACAATTTACCATAGCGGTTTTACATGAGCAGATAAGATGAGGCTAGAGCTTCTTTCTCCTTGATGTAAATGTGTGATTTGAGACTGACATGGCATATTCTTCTGTTAAAATGCACATTTAAACTGTACAGAAAAACATCACCCTAAACAGGCTCAAGAAACATCAGTGTTCCATAAGCGAGGCTTATCCATCTGGAGGTCCTGCAGTCCCACAAGGAGGTATCGGTTTGTAGTGGGATCAGACAAGTTCCATTTTACTATCTTGTCTTTCGGCATTACATTGGCTACTCGGGTCTCCACAAAGATTGTGGTTGTGGCCCTTCTTCGCAGGTCTAGACTACACGTATTCTTGTAACTTTATAAATAGTTATTGATGGCCAGCTTGCCTCAGTCTTCGACCACCTACAGAAAATATGTTGTTGTCCACTCTGGGGATTTATATTTAGGCATCCAAATACAATCTACACACTTTCCAGGCCATTTTCCATACCCCCTCCAGGAATCATGTTGACTAATGCATCGCATCTCAATTGGGGAGGCCACCAGGAAGATATAGGGATCAAAGGTCTCTAGTGGGTCAAGATTTCCACATAAATCTGCTAGAACTGTGTGCCGCGGACTGTGAAGGCCTTCATACTTTCCATCTTGTAGTTTGATACAGGATGTTACATACAACACAACTGCCATGTGGTACTGCAACGAGTAGGGCCGAGTAGGGTGGGGAGGGGGGGGGGGGGGGCACATGTTCTGTCTGAAGACTTAGGTTATGGTGTTGGCTGGAATGTCGACGGATCTCCAAGACTGTGAATAATGTTGTAGGATCCCTCAATATCAAAGGAGATTAGCTCAGCTAGTATTGTTTTACCGACCATCAGTGGTGTTTACACACAGGTGGCAGTGGGTGCTTTTGCCCTCTGGAGCACACCCTTAATAGATCTTTTTGCTACCTTCGAAAGTGTTCCGCACTTTGTGTTGTGTGTGTTCTAGAGTTTTCCTTGAAAAAGTCTCCTAAGAGACTGGTTCTGCTTTCAGTAGTACTCCGTTCTCCTGTACGCATTTCCATTTATGCCCCTGATACTACAAGTGGTAAAGAAAATCGCGCAGGACAAGCACAGCTCATTTTCATACCCACACTGGGTTTGGAGGGTCTGGTGTTCCGAAGTATAGATCCAGATCATATTTCTGATTGCAGTTACTTCTGTGCATTGCATCAGTGAGCTGCCGACCTTGTCAGTTGAGCTTTCATTTTCTTCCATTTTCCCTGATAAGAGCCAGTCCATAATGCATTTTTCCCCTGTACACCGCATCGGTCTAGAGAGGAGGGAGGGCTTTCCCAGTTGGACTCTCGTCAGGCTTTTTTACACCGATAGTGGAGGAGGATTGTGTTGCAGATTGTTTGATTTGCTGGTGTGTAAAAAAGGAAAGGCAGTCCAAAAATGTGGTGGATTGTCTTTGCATCAGTGAGTTATGCCTTGGCCAGAAAATGTCCTCCCTTGGTCCTTAGAGCTCATTTGACCAGTGTAAAAGCTACTTCCAGTGCGAAAGCAATCTGATCAGCCACACTCATCTGAGGGCATGGAAAAAAATATTCTTTTCATCCTCATTTTGGGGAGTCTGCCCATTTGCTGGGAACAGTAGAACTAGCCTGTGAGAGTAGAGTAATTGCAGCTACTCAGTCATTCCTAACTCGAGAAGGTCTTGTTTACTTTTCTTTTAAGCCTGCTGCTATCATTTGTAAAATTACATTGATGATCAGTTATGACGAAATTGGTTATTTATTGGCCTCCTGTTCTGATACCAGACCTCAGATGGAATAGGGTGGTTCAGTTGTTCCCTGCTGCCATGATATCCTGATTCACGTCTCCTTTCCCCCTTTACAAAGGTCTTTTCTGCTGATCACTCTAGCCTTTGTATTGGTTACTGGTACAATAGTGGTACGTTCAGTTACTGTCACCTACACTAATAATCATTGTTTCGCGTTTACTGAAATATTTTCAAACTCACTAATTGAAGTGATCTTCATGGCTATAGATGTGCATAATGTCAATCTCTGAAATGTATTGATTAGATAATTATTTTAAGATGTCCTTGCTTGGACTTTGTGGATTCTGGGAAAGCTCCTAATAAAGTATGACTGCCATTTCTTCATAGGACGACATTCAGTGAATTTGCAGCAAAACATGCCAGAGACTACAGATTCAAATCTATTGAAAAAATGAAAGACCGTGAGGCACTTTTCACTGAATTTATGATGAGTTCTCGGAAAAGAGAGAAGGAAGATTCCAAGTCCAGGGGCGAGAAGGTAAGTGCTTTTTTTAATTTCAAATGGTTACACCATTTTCGTAGTGCACAAGAATCACAAATGGTAAACTACTAATGTTATGTTTATATCGACTACCACTACACATCTTGATTGACCCATTTTCCACTTTTTCTTAACACCTCAGACAATTGTTGATTTCCCACTTTTTTTTACCTTCTGAAGCAATTTTGTTTTTTAGTTATTTTTTTAAAACTTTACCCTATGTTTATCTTTGATCACCTTTTCAATTCCTATTCATGCATTAGTGGCTTCTTTGAAGATCCCAGTAATGCAGGTCCCCGTTTATGTTAATAGCTTTCAGTTGTAGAATGCCAGGGAAGAGTATGTAATATGTAATCCATAAATGTAGCCGAGTTTTATCTTCATTCTCTTTCAGGTTGGTATATGTTACAAGAGCTGATCATAGGGAAAGACTAGTGAATCGTCTTAGACAGTTTGCTTAGAAAGTTTGTTGAAAAAAGTTTTTTTCTAATGGTAACTTATATTTTTAACCTGAAGGTCGTCTGGTTTTGAATTACCTTGGTATGTTGGCACAGTGACAATTTTTTTTGTATGACATATCGTTTATGGATTTCAAAGCACTCTTTTATCCTCCTTTTCCCCATTAAGCAATACCATTTTAGACTTTTTCTGTAAACATATCAGTATAAATTGCATCTCTTCAGATATAAAGGTCGTCTATTAAAGATTAATGACTTTCAAATGTCATTTGCCTGAGGTGTCAGGAGCACAAGCTCTCCACTGTGAAGGCAGACTCGGAGGGAAGCTCTATCAATATTGTAACCATCAAAACACTCTGCTACTTAACTGAACGTTCTTTTCTCGTGATTTGAGGCAGGGAAAAAGCCGTAATAGTGTAGTATTTCATGACCTTTAGAAGCACATGAGGATGTCCTACTAATCTGAAAACATTGACATTGCTTCTTAAACTAGAGATAGAGGTTGTGCTATCCCTCGAAAAAGGAGTGTATGCATTTAAAATATAAATCGCCCTGTTATTAAAATGAATAAAATCATAATGACTGAAAAACAAAGATGTATTTTTTTTAATGTGATATGTTTAATAATTGACTGCTGCCTGGTCTCGTCTTACCTTTGTGTGGGCGATTACAAATTATATTGACCTGCAAATTATTATGCTTCTTTGTGAATTGTGATGCCTTTTTAAAGATGTAGTTGTTTCTTATGGTATTGATTGTGACTATTTAAGAAGTGTTAAAGATTCGTAAATGTTTAATTGCATTCAAAACTAACATTCTTTCTTTTGAAATACCTGTGTAACCTTTTTATGTATTCTGTTTTGTAACAAGAGGCTAGGCTTGACAGTTTTGTGCTGTGCCGCCTGTCAATCAGTCCAGCCTGATGGCTGTCAATCACTGATGCGCAAAGTACTGTGGAATTCCCTAGTGAGGAAAGAATGTGTATCTGTGTCGTGACTTTAGCATCCCGAAGCTCCGGTACTTTACATTTGTTTTCTTGTGAAATAACGAGTTGTATTCAGATGTGTAAATGAAACAAAAATATTGTATATGCTCTGTATCCATGTCTTTTTTTCTACCCATAGTAATAAAAATAACTTTGAATTTATTACATTTTAAGAAGGCAGATTGTAATGTAAAACTTTTTTAAGGTATATCTATTCAGGAAAGTAACCTTTTTTGCAAAAGAAATGGAAAAAAACCTCCTTATAGAATTCAGGGCTCACATGCAATGGTTTGTATTTTAGGTATTGTTTCTTTGGTTCTATTGTCATAAGTATTCTAAGCATTTAACTGACTTGTTCTCCTGGACTCATTCTTCCTTAGTGTGCTCTCTGCATATCCAATAGCGTTTCTGAGCATCTATAAGGCTGCATTATACACAGCTTCTATTTCCCAGACTATCTTTGGGTATTATGCTATTCTTCACGCTGTTAATTACTCTAACCTAGCCTCTGCTAGTTCTCCACCTCTTGTATAAACACAATACCTCTGCTGAGGAAAAAAAGGGTATAGGCATTTGCTTGATAACATTACAGGTAGTCTTTAATTGGTCATGGATAAATCTGAGTTATGACTGCCATGTCATTTAACAAAATTGGAATTTGTGGATTAAAATGTTTGTGGCAAGGTCCTGTTTTGCAGCATATTTTCAGTTTAGAGGTGGAAACTAGTTTCTTGCATAATCAATGAATAATTGGCTTACCATAAGAAAACCTAATATCCTCCCATATTTGTGGAGACTTAGCTACACTTTTATTTTTAAGTGCATGACAACTTCAAAAAAGTAATCTTTATTAGTATTTATTATGAGAATGGCCACTTAACTGCATAGCTTCTCAGGAGGTTAATATTTATAGTTTTTACTGCATGTCCTTCATAGTTACTGTTTTGCTTCTGAATGCATACAACTAAGCATTTTGTGCCTTGATTTGGTCTCCATTGTTGTAGTAATGATCCTGCACTGTGTTTCTGTTCACTCATTGTGGGGGATTGAATTTACCTCTTCTATCCATGGTGCTACAGAAGGGCCGATTCTTTCCTAATTTCGCATTCCCCTAGTAATTGTTGTGGACTCGTGTTGTCTCAAAGTTGACTCCTATAGAGCTGATTAAGCTTTGTAGTAGCAATTTGTGAGAACCTCCAATTTCTATTAAGAATGCTCTATCTGCCTGTAAGAATTGTTGCATCAGGGTACAATGTAAGACTGGCGGTTCATGGAATGGTTATTGGTTGGCCTCCCATCAAAACAACTCTCATGATTCATTGGGTCCTATGCAGGATATTGTCTCCTTTTTGTTTTTTAGACTAGGGAGCAAATTCCTTCCACGTTCATTCTTTCATTCTGTGTTTGCTTTCTCTGGTGTTTTAGTACTTACAAAGATGTACCAGTACTTTCAGCAGTTATAGATTCACAAGCTGGGTGGTTTTATTAGTGATATGGTTTATTAGCTTTCTGATGGATATTTCTAACTCCGATATCCCACGCGGCACAAACGATCCCGAGATCTTTCATAGCAGTCCTCCTGCGCACTATTGGTTGGCCTTATACCGGTCTGCGATGGCTCCCTGCCTTCTCGGAAGTGCAGAGCAGGGGCGTGTATAAGCACCACCCCTGCACATGTATGTCCATTCCTTTCTTTCCACGCCTTTAGGTGTGAATCTGGAACACCTCTCCCTAATATGTTTGTTTTCAGACAGCTTCTACACTTTATATAGTGTGCTATAGAACTTTGTTTCCACCTCAGACAACAGGATTCAATCGGTGCTGCAACTTCAGGATAAAGATGCTGGCCATGGACCCGCACAATGTCTCCTTGGTGTCTGAGCTGGGGATACGGATAAGTTGTCTGATAAGTGGGCACCATGCATCTGAAGTCGATTTGAGACTGGGAGGCAAACTTGTATGCTGCCAAGCACAAGAGTGGTTGCAGCCTTTACTTGGGTACTTTTCCAAGTCACTGGCCTGTCTGATATCTGACCACTCCACTTCCCGCTTAAACTCTTCAGGTTAGTCCAAGTCCATCTCAAACAAGCATTGGCATAGCCAGTAGGTCTCGCCTTTGGGACATTATACGTTTTTAGCCATGCAACAGTTGATGTTGCACCAAGGATATTGTGCTGCTTAATTAAATATTTACGAGGTCCCAAAGGCGAGAACTATTGGCTATGCCAATGCTTGTTATATAGCGCCACTTGTCAATGAAATGAGATTCAATTCAGCCCTGCTCCAGCTTACCATTTCTGTACTTAGCTCCTCATCAAATAAAGTAAAATGACAACAGAACGCCAGTGAAATGCGAATGTGAAAAAAAAAGCATGGATTTCTCTAATGTGAGCCATTCTTTTAATCAAAGGTAAACGCGGGGACCAGGTGGCTGTTTTGAACCAAATCATTAGCAATCTCTGCGAGATTGAACCAGATAGGAGTTTGTTCTGAGCCATTGACCATGAAAAGTGCCAGGCACTCAGCTCTTATATCCGGGGGCTTCATCTTAGCAAACAAGATTAAAGGTCCGTTGGGGAAGGAAGGAAAACACGTTATGACAGGGAACCTTTCTCGTTCTCATTTTACAAAAGGTGCCTCACACATCAAGGCTTTTCTTCTTTAAAAAAAAAAAAACAATTCCATTGGTGTTTATCGTTTATGGTCCTATCATGTCAGGCAGCAGACAGAATGCGCATAATTTAAGCGCTCCAACCCCGGTGAGTGTCACGTGCTGAAATGAACACAGAAAAAAGACAAAAAAAGTAACAGGCACAAAAAACACAGGACACAGAAAACTGGAAGGTTCAACACAAAAGGATCCTGGGTTGGATGTAGTGATTATATTCTGGTGGCGTTAGACCCGGTCAGGAGTCTCCCCGGAGACAAACACACCCCCAGAAGGCCGGGCTCCCCTCCTCCCCCTTATAAAACTAAAGGTGACTTCCTTAGGTGAGCCAGTGGCAAGGTGCAGGGCCTCACAGCCTGAAGCAGGCCTCATTAAAGGGTTACTGCATCCTGAATCCAGACAAGAAGCACTGCGGGTGGGGGTTGGTGGGGGTAGTAGAGGCAGCTGCCAAGAGCAGGGACTGGGGCAGGCAGGGGAAGAAGTACTCATCTCCTCTGACCTCTCCCGAGGGCCGTGCCGGGCTTTTTCTTGAGCTCCTCGCACATCCTAAACTTGCAGATCTGGTGTCCCGTCTTGCAGTTCCAGCAGCTGCTGTAGACGCCGCAGTTGATGAGCCGCTTGCAGGGAACACACACCCCGCAGTCCGCCAGGTTGGCAATCTGGAAGGCACTGTGGTACGTGGCGGCAGCGGGCGAGTGCAGGCCCGTGAAACGAACAAGTGGGAGGGGTGGGGGGAGTTCACAGAATGGAAGAGACGCCCTGGGAATGCTTGAGCGCGCACGAAAATTAAAGCCACCACGCTAATTTGCGCGCTGCTGCTCGCTCCCGCAAGGTGGATGCCGCCACATGCACGAGTGTCTGAAAAGTGCAGACCGATCCCAAAAGGTCATATCCTAGAGCAGCGCATGCGCGCTGCACTAGGCTAGACCTAAAAAGCGAAGAGAGACCTGACCCTGTCTGCTCTCCATTTAGGTTGCCAGTTACTAAAGTTACTTCCCAGTTGATCTTCATGCACCCAATGTTTAAAAGGACCACCACTGACCCTGTAACAGATTGCCTTCAAAGAGGCCATCCTGTAGTTCTTTAGCTCACTGCCTGCTCCCTCTAGTATGCCTCTTGAGCCAGAAAACTGCAGGGGCCTCAGTCTGGTTAGCATTGGTGGGTTTGTCCCCAACATCTGCCCCTTTTTGCCCCACTACTAGCCCCCAGTGCAGGCTTCCACACTGACCCCACCATCCACGCCTATTGACCCGGTGCTGACGCCTATGTCTGATCCCAACGAGACATTGGCTCATTGTAGACTGGTGTCAGTACAAAATTACAAAAGGGCTACCGGTTGTCATGCTGAATGTATGCGAAAGTGATGGCGATGGTTGGCGCTCATTTTTGGAGATCGGAAATCATACTACGAAGGCTTGCCACAGTCTGACATTGACCACCTCCAGACAACATCAGAACTCCTGGGATTGCTGGAGTTCTCCATAAGTGAGCCAAAGTCCCACCTAATTAGCTCTCTGTCTTCCAACAATTGGGTGATCCTGGATATGTCAGAGGTCAGGCATTTCCCTCCGCATCAAAGAGTCCAAAACATTGGGGCTATGATCCTGATGTATGAGGCTTGCTCCTTGATCAAGTTGAGGTTGGTTCTGAAACTCTTTAACCTCCTGCATCCTCCTTTCTGGCATCACCTGTTGGCACAAGCAGGCCCTTCAGCTGATCTTTAAGTCTCTTTGGGTCCATCAGCAAGGCCACCCTTTCAACACCGTCCAGTTCTCGGAAGAGGCAGTGGTGGTTGGCTAACATCTCTTTATCCTATGGCAGGCCACTCTCCATGCGCACCCGGAGCAGACATTGGTGACTGACGCATCACTGCTGGGCTTGGCAGGTGTTTCTGCAGATGCAGAGATCAGGGGATGCTAGTCTCCAGTGGAACATCCCAATCAGTCCTAAGTCTCTGCCTGAAATCATTCAAATATTTATGTTGTATTTGTTATAATTTTTCATCAAATCTCAACTGAATTTTTTCTGACTGCAGAGGTAAACGTTCATCTCCGTATAAATGACAGGTATAGCAGTGGAAGAGCTGCAAGCTTGGCTATAGAAAAAGTACAGTAAGCAACAAAAGCACAAGCTTCGGCTATGCGCACACATCCGGTACAGCACAAGCTTGCATTACACACTATACAGCTAGAGCATTAGTAGTGGTGCAGTCTATACAGAGTGATTGGGTTCAGCAAAGGCAGAAGTGCAAGCTTGAGGCACAGAGAATGTTTCGCATATGCACAGGTTGCAAGCTTCCTCATACACAAGTTGGATGAAGCAGATGTATAGCAACTGTCACTTGACAGGTTCAAGAAGGCCAAAAGCAGTTAGCTTGACTAATCTCACACACAGAGAGGTCCTCTGAAGGCAGCCCAAGTGTAAGTTTCCTTCTCAGGGAACAGCTTAGACACTCAAATACATTGAGAAATTTGTCAGAGGTAATAAATCTGCATTACACATTATGTTCAGGCAGTCACTGATTTATTCGAGTTGCGGCCATCTACTAAGGATGAATGGAGAAAGGGTAGGCTTTTCAAATGAAGGACGGGTGGTCTATACAAGTGTGCTCCCTGTACATGCTTAGTGATAGTCTTAATTAAACAGTTACCAAATGCTGCAGACACGCTTCAATAATGCTTTTGTTTCTGCCTGAACATAGTGCGGTCTGCTCACTTGTATTGGTCAGAATTGGGTTTACAGAGCCCCAACACTCATATGGAGCAGCAGCTATTGCTCCCACACACTGTAACCACCAGTTATTCATGCTCTGCATTTGAGAGCAGGGAAGAGATAAACTGATGTCAATGTGTAGGCATAGCGCTTAAATGCAGCTTAGTTTAATCATTTTCAGGATGGTATGGAGCCAACACGAGGCTCATGGCACTACTTAGCGGTGCAGGGGAGCACTGCTATGATAAATCTGAGGAACCAGTCTGACGCCTAGGCAATATTCGAAGGTGTGGATTCTGTGGTTCAAGTATTCACTAGGAGTGTTACTGAAGTTAAGTAACTTGTTGTTTGGACTGTTGAAGCAAATGTTTTAATCCCTGTATCATCGCCTCCAATTTTCCTTCTTTGCATCATTGGTCAAGACACGAAGATGGGGCCGGATTTAGTAACTTGTACGTTGCCTCAGTATGTTTGTGTCCTTGGTGCTGTGCCGTTTTCGTCTTTAAGAAAATTAGACAGGTCCTTGGTTCCTAATGGTCTTTTATACAACCGGTATTTGATTAGATTATTGTTGTATTGAGTTTAGTTTTAGTATTCACTTACTCTTGTATTATATCTATATTCAGTTTATTTTCACTCCAGATTATTCTCCTACTCCGAAACCCTTTTTGTACTGCAGTGCATCTTTTGGACTTGATATCATACATTGAATTTCAGCCATTTCTAATAAGTGTGCAACAATAGGCATAAGTAGTCCGCATTGTTTCAGTTGGTTTTCAAAGCCAGAGACTAGCGATCCATTGAGTTCTGTATGAGGACTCAATGCCCTTTAGAGGTTGACTGAAAATATAGTCACAGCTCTTAATTTGTTTTATTAATCCTCCATAGTTTTAGTAAATAGGGTGCTGAGAAGATCTTTGTGACACTATCAATCTTTTCAGACTTGTAAACCGAGTGACCCCTTAATAACAAAGCACAAGAGAGACCAGCATGTTTACACTTTTTATAGTTTAGATCCAGTTTTATAGAGCCTGTTTTGAGATTTTATCAATTAACATTTTACAGGTTTGAGAATAATTTTGACTCCATGTTCTTCCTTACATTGCTGCTGAAGTTGACACAACTAGTACTTTCGGGTTTTGTTTTAACCCCAAAAAGTCCAATTCCATTGCGTTCACCACTCATGCTCACTGTAAAGAGGGCAAAGTCATGAAGTGTATTTAGAGGTTGATCTTTGAGAAAGGGTTAGTGCTTGGGAAGAGTTCAAATGAATCTTCTTGACATATTGAATTGTGCCCCTGCACATACTGACTGATAGGCCACCAGATTCAAGGGAGCTGTGAGGGCTAGATGAGAGTAGGAGATGGGGTTCGGGGAAGGCATGTAGGAAATCCAAGAAGGTGGTGCCCACATAGCGCACCTAGGAGCACATTGGGAATGAGTTTCACATGCCCTGAATCAATCTTACTTGTAAGTAATGCTAACAACGTTATTTCCTGTCACATACTCACTGTTTCTGCTTCTTGGTGAAGCAATACTGCAGCATGTGCATCTGCCCCTGCGAGTTGGTTTGGCCTAGCTAACATTGTTCCTTCAAAGCCACCCATGGCACATGAGTGATGGAAGCCCCTACTGGAGTTCAGGGATTGGATCGCCTAGAGGTGAAGGTATTGAACACAGGGTGAACAGCAAGGAGGAGTATAAGAAAGCATAGGGAGCTGCTAGAGCCATAAGGGATTCAATTAGTGGATTTGAACAGGTAGACATCAGAGAATACAGGAAATGCTGGGACTAAAGAGACAGGTGATGGAGGAAATGGCGAAGTGAGACACGAGATAAGAAAGCATTTGGAAAGGAGAAGAAATGGGGGAGCTGGGAGAAACCAAAGGAGCGCAAGCAGGACGGAAAGAAGTGTCATGGAAAGGCAAATACATGGTGTATGAGCAGTAAGGCATACTGGGTCGCAAAGAAACACATGTATAGAGGCAGAGAGGGCATATAGTCTGGGACCATGCATAGGGAGGCCCAGGAGGAGCATGGACAAGAAGGTAGTGGGAACATTCATTTTGTACGATATGAATGTAGCACTGCCTTTTAAGGCAAGATAGTGCTACCATTTTCCGCAACAGTTCTCAGGCACAGTAAATGAGCAAGCCATTTTACACTATTTAAACAATAAATCTGCTGCCCATAGATAGCTGCAATAAATAAAGTATATAGAGTGTTTTAGCAATATCATCGGTGCAATAACAATTTTATATTTTTATGAATACTCCATATGATGTTTCTCATATTCTTTCTCATTTGAGATTCTGGTTTCCTCCTGTTTAGTTATTGCTGCAGTTTGATTCCATGCTTCTTTTGTGAACCACTGGCAGTTTCTACGGAAAGGTGTTTGGCAATCTCCAAGCACAGTGCATACTAGTGCACAGAGTATGTGGGAATCCAGCAACAAAAAAGCATGGCTAAATATCACCTTAAGAATAAAATACATGAAATTAATTATACCTAGTATGTGGAAGGGAAGTGGATATAGAAGAAGGCATTGTTTTATCCTAAACGTGGTTGATGCCGATAGTTCAAGGAAGATATATCTAAAGATAAGGAATAATACAAGTAATTAGACTAAAAGGTGAACTCTGTGCTTATGGGTTGTGTTAGGCAGGTACCCTTAAAGACAAAAAAGTTTGCCTCACCATTTCTATAATAGCGTTTGTAACCGGGTGGCTGCGCAAAATCAGGGCTATGGCTTTGACAGATGGGATCGGGAAAATGGAGACTTTGGCAAACAGGGCTCTTGGAGAGACGGATAGGAGACAGGCTTTGCTAAGGGCATTGCTATAATAGCAAATTGTTTTGTAATCACTGGAAAAACAGTATCTGGTATGATTTTGTGGCACGTAAGCATATAAACCTGATTAACCACACATTTTCAGACTTGTTGCGGAAACACTGAAAAATACAGGCCGTAACATAGAAAAACTATAAAAACAAAAACTTAATGATAACTAACTTTTCTAAGCATGGATGTGTCATTCACGTAACCTAACAATCTGAAAGAGACACGTTAGTGATGGATTCCTTACCTTAGAATATCCCCAGGCGTCAGGCTGGATCCGGAAAGTTTTCTGCATAGCAGTACCTCTGCGCCCCAGTAGGTGGCACCCTGCTGCTCTCCGTCAGTCACTGGTGTCGTAGGTGCCGAGATGACGTCATGGAGAGTACTCGGGCCCCACCCATGCGCGCTGACGTCAGTTTTTTTTTTCCCGTGCCGAAAAGCACAGATCCGGATTGAGCACTTACCTTAGTCATTTTTTGACCACCTTTTTGAGGCTTTTGTCTCCTGGTGCATGGAGGGATGCCCGGCTTTAAGTCTTGTGGGTTGTGCTACTGTAATAGTCTGAGGCGGACCCCCATGATGTCTGCCTCTACTGCCTGGAGCATGAACATGACTCCCGGGATTGTCGGGACTGCCGTGCCATGGCCCCGAAGGCTTTATGGGAGCGGTGCCGGAAGTTGCTGGAGGTCCAGCACTCCTCTCACCGCTGCTCCTGGTTTAGGGGCCGTTCGCGGGACCGGAGCCGTCGCTCCTCGGACTCTAAGTCTTCCCCTTCAGATTCCGGTAAGCGACGCTATAATAAGAAATCGAAGAAGCGCGTTCATTCGCCCACGTTCCCCCGTCGCTCCCCTGAGGCGGACGTGAAGGACAGGGGATCCGCCCCTGCTTCTCCTCTGAGCCTGGGAGTCCCGCAGCCTACTTGGTATACCCCGGTCCGTCGGCGACTCCCGAACAGGTGCAAGAGTTTCTTGCTGCCATGGACCGCCTGTTTAGGCCCCTCCGGGGCACCTGCGGGCCCCGTGGGCCCGTGTCCAGATCCTTTTGGCCCGGCGGCACGGCCTCTGGCGCCAGCCTCGGAGCCACTGGATTCAGCGCCCTCGGCTCCGGTGCCACAAGGTGCAGGGCTAATGGTTCCCGTACCATTTTGTTCTGGCCTGGGATCCGCATTGGGATGCGGCTCCGGTTCGACCCCCGTCAGGCGCCGCTCCCGACGCCGCTTTCCCCCTCCCCCTCCCCCGCTCCAGCCTTGCCGCCGCGGCCGGCTCCTTCTACTCCAGAGCGGATGAGGATTGGGATGGCTCTGAGGACCCCCTTGCGCAGCAGTTTGACTCCGAGCAGGATTGGGTGGATGATCTTCCAGATGTGGGTGAACTTGATGTGTCTTCTGACCCGGGGTTTGCCTCACCTCCGCCTACTATGGAGGAAGGAGCTTCCTATACTATGGTGCTATGTCGATCCGCGGAGGCTCTCCATCTCGACCTCCCTACGGTGGCCTCTAAGACCAGCCTCCTTACGGAGGTGCTCCAGACGGCGTCTACGTCATCTGAGCCGCTGCTCCCTTTCAATGAGGCCCTTACTGAAGTTCTCTTGGGTACATGGTTGCGGCTGGTCACGGGAGCGCCGGTGGATAAGAACGTCGCTAGGCTTCATCGCCCGGCGCCTGGTGATACCGCCTTCTTGTCCACTCAACCACACCTGAGAGCCTGGTCATTCAGGCCTCAACATCGCAGAGTGCCTTTCCCTCGGCTCCGCCACATAAGGATTCTACGGGGCTGGACCAATATGGCAAGAGGTTGTTCTCCTCTGGCAGTTTGGGGTTGAGGTTGGTTAATACCACCAGCTTATTGGGCCGTTACTCCCACACAGTGTGGGATTCAGTGGCAGAGGTCCTGCCTCAGTGCTCTGAGGAGGTCCAGGCTGTCCTTTCCCAAGCAATTGCGGAGGGCAAGGATGCGGCGAAGTTTGCCATCAGGTGTGGTCTGCACACCGCTGATTTGTTGGGCATACCGATTTCCATGACTGTGGCGTTGCGGCCCCATGCCTGGTTGCGGTCTACCAGGTTTCCACCCGATGTCCAGAGCTCGCTCATCGACATGCCCTTTGATGGCTCCCGCCTCTTTGGTGACACGGCTGACAATGCCCTGGAGCGCTTTAAAGACTCGCGGGCCACGGCCAAGAGCCCTGCCACTTCTGGGTTTCGTTCCTTTCGGGGCCAGGGTAAGACCACCCAAGCACGCCCTTCCGGTAAGCCTGTGCAGGACCAGCCCCAGCGAATGTGGCTTCCGCAGGGGCGGGTCCGGTAACCAGCGAGCGGGTCAGTCCACCTCCACCCCCGCTGCTTCTGCCTCTAAGCCTTCCTAATCCGAGCTTCAGGGAGCACCGCACGCAGTTGGGTGGCAGGGTCCGCCACCACCTCCAGCACTGGCACAACATTACATCGGACAAGTGGGTGCTGCAGATAATCAGCCAAGGTTACTCGCTCCCCTTTCTGTCCTTCCCTCCAGGCATGCCACCTCGGTACCACTGCATGTCGGGGGATCATTTGGCTCTTCTCTGTCAATAAGTCACGGCTCTTGGCCAAGGGGGCCATCGATCGCGTTCCCGGTCAGCAAGTAGGGAGTGGTTGTTATTCCCACTTCTTAAAGGTCCCCAAGAAGGACAAGGGGGCCTGCGCCCCATCTTGGACCTCCGGGACGTAAATTGCTTCCTCCGGAAGGATTAGTTCAAGATGCTAACTCTGGCTCAGGTCCTAGCTGCCCTGGACCTTGGAGACTGGATGGTGGCGTTGGACTTGCACGACGCCTATTTTCACATTCCCGTCCTGCCGGGCCACCGGCGCTACCTGCGGTTCACGGTAGGCCAGGAGCATTTTCAGTTTGCCGTCCTCCCCTTCAGCCTTACCAGTGCCCCTCAGGTGTTCACAAAGGTGATGGCGGTGGTCGCAACCCATCTGCGCATGTCAGGGGTGTCAGTCTTCCCCTACCTCGACGACTGGCTGGTAAAGGCGGGCTAGCCCCAGACAGTCGTCGCCCACCTCCAGACTACGGCGACCTCCTGCATTTGCTGGGGTTCTCCATCAACGTGCCGAAGTCACACCTGAGTATTTCTCAGACGCTCCCCTACATCAGAGCGGTTCTGGATTCAACACTGTTTCGGGTTTTTCCTCCCGAGCAGCGAGTCCGGGATCTTCAGGCAATGATTCTGCTCTTTCAGCCTCTATCCCGGGTTTCAGTCAGGATGACCCTCCGGCTTCTGGGCCTGATGGCCTCCTGCATCCTGCTAGTGACACATACAAGGTGGCATATGCAGGCTTTGCAGTGGAACCTGAAGTTCCAGTGGGCACAGCATCTGGGCAACCTGTCCGATCACGTCCAGATCTCGGAGGGCGCTGCACAACAGTTACAGTGGTGGCTCGCGAATCGCGATTGGGTCAGTGGCAGACCCCTCTCCCATCCCCAACCAGAGCACACAGTGGTGACAGCTGCGTCCCTCCTGGGATGGGGAGGCCACATGGGGTAGGCAGAGATCAGAGGCCTCTGGGGGAGTTCCGGCTCCATATCATATCAACCTTCTGGAGCTGCAGGTGATCCGGCTTGCACTGAAGGCATTCCTTCCTTCTGTCCGGGGACGTGTGGTGCAGGTGTTCACGGACAACAGCACCGCCGTGTGGTATTGCAACAAACAGGGCGTGGTGGGGTCCTGGACCCTATGTCGGGAGGCTCTGCGCCTCTGGACTTGACTGGAACGTCAAGGCATTACCTTGGTGGAGCAACACCTGGCAGGTTCTCTGAACGTCAGGGCAGACGAACGAAGCCGCCGGTGCTGGATGGATCACTCGGGCATGGCGCAAGGTCTCTTTCAGCAGTGTGGAGAGCCTTGGTTAGCTCTATTCGCCACCGAAGAGAACACACGTCATCAGTTCTGCGTGTTGGAATTTCCCAGGCGGCACTTGCTCGGCGACGCTTTTCGGCACGAGTGGAGCTGCGGTCTGTTGTACACCTTTCTGCCTATACCACTTCTGCCCAGAGTGCTGAAGAAGATAAGCGACTGGGCCCGAGTCATTCTTCTGGCTCCGGACTGGGCTCGAATAGATTGGTATCCCTAGCTACTCAGTTTGAGCATCGATCCCCCGATCCGTCTGCCTCTTTGGGAGGATCTTTTGTCACAGCAACAGGGGACGGTCCTCCACCCGAACCTGTCCAGCTTCCACCTCCATGCTTGGAAATTGAGCGGCGACAGTTGACGCCTTTCGATCTTCCTACTGAAGTCTGTGATCTCATCCTGCCATCCAGGCATCCCTCCAACAAAATGGTATACACCTGTAGGTGGAACAGATTTGTGGCATGGTGCACAGCAAAGACTGTGGATCCACTTTCTGCCCCTCTTTCTGAGGTTCTTCTGTTCCTTGGCCCAGCAGGGCTCTGCTCAGGGCACTATCAAGGTTATCCTTCGGCCATCTCTGCCTTTCCACCGCTTCCAGATCAGCCTTCTCTTTTTAAGTCTCCGGTTGTTAACCGTTTCCTTAAAGGCATTATGCACACTTTTCCTCCCGTGCCCTCTATAATGCCTCAGTGGGACTTGAACCTTGCCTTGACTTTTCTGATGTGCGCTCCTTTTGATCCCCTTCATAACTGTCTCTTGCGTCTTCTCACTCTAAAGACGGCTTTCCTGGTTGCTATCACCTCTGCCAGAAGAGTGAGTGATCTTCAGACTCTTTCTTACAAACTTCCTTTCCTTTTTGTTCATCCGGAAAAGGTGGTTTTAAGGACCCGTCCTTCTTTCTTGCCAAAAGTTGTCACGCCCTTCCACATCAGGCAGACCATCACTTTGCCCACCTTCTTTCCACCTCCGCATCTTTCAAGGGAAGAGGAGAGGCTCCACCGCCTGGACCCAAAACGTGCGTTCGCATTCTATCTGCAGTGTACACAGCAGTTCCAGGTGGATGATCAGCTCTTTGTTGGCTAAGTGGTTGCCAAGAAAGGTCAGGCGGTGCATAAACGGACCATCTCCCGGTGGGTCGTTCTGTGCATCAAAGCATGTTATTCCTTTTCCAAGAAGGAGCCTCCTGTGGGGCTGTGTGCCCATTCGACCAGAGCAATTACAGCCATTACTGCCTTGGGATGTGGCATTCCCTTGCAGGACATTTGTCAGGCAGCTACGTGGGCCTCGCTGCACACGTTTACCAAGCACTACTGCCTTGACAGTCCGGTCCGGAGAGAAAGCTTTTTGGGCCGTTCTGTGCTCCGTGACTTTCTGGTGTAATCTGGTTCGCAGACCCACCACCGGGGTTGGTATTGCTGAGACATCTAATCTAAGATAAGGAATCTATCACTAACGTGTCTCTTTCAGATGCACAAGTTACTTGTGTAATGATATATCTGTAAGAGACATTAGTTAGTGATAGATTCCTTACCGCCCTGCCCATCCTCCCCGTTCTGCGAGCTGATTACTAGGGTTAAGGTCATCCCTTTTAGGGCCCTATTTTTATGCACCAATTGTCAGTCTCTTGCATGGCTCTGTGTTTCGGCGCGGAGTAGTTGTGTACAAAAGTGAAGTCCGCGCATGGGTGGCGCCTAAGTACTCTCTGTGACGTCATCTTGAGGCCTACGATGCCAGTGACTGACGTGGAGCCGCAGGACGCCACATAGTGGCGCGCAGAGGTACTGCTAAGCAGAAAACTTTCCAGATCCAGCCTGACGCCTGGGGATATTCTAAGGTAAGGAATCTATCACTATCTAATGTCTCTTACAGATATATTGTTACACAAGTAAGTAACTTGTGCATCTGTTCAGGTTTTTTGGCTTTGCGACTGCCTGATATCTTCAGTATGCTGAGGAGCTGATTAGGTTTCCTCTTCGTTGACCCTGCTTTGTGTGTACTAGGATTATGCTAGGTTCCTGAAATTCATTTGCCTTAATTAAAAAAAAAAGTCAGTTACTTTAATTTTTGGCACAGAAAAAAGGAAATGTGACGTTCTTTACCTTCGCAGACCTTAACGTTTTAACTAGGAGTTTTGTTACTGAAAAAGTGCTTTAAAAATAAGCAACTGTTTTTCTAAACCTGTTTGTAGTAATAATGAAAGATGACAATATTCTTTTGTTTTAAAATGTTCAGTGGGCACGTTCTGAGAATCTGCACATAACGAATATGAAAAGTTTAGGAGATGTTTCACCACGTAATACCCTGTTATCGACAAACAACAAAATCTTAAGTGATTTTCACTGTGCCAATCTTCCTCAAAGTATGCTCCCTTTTTTTGGGGAGCAGTTTCACTTTTGTATCAAGCGTTGTGATAAGTAATGCTGTCCTGGGTCAGCCAATGCCTTTTTCTGTAGTTTCTTGCATTTCGAATTCCTGCTTTTCATTTTTAACCAGACATTTGCTTAACCAAATATTGTTAGTGTCTCACCGTGATGGTAGAACACGTCTGTTCAAAGAGCCACAATGTGCTTGCAAAGCTATCTGTATTTTGTTTTACTACGTGCATAATTTCCTGATGTCACTAGGACTGTTCACAAAAGTAATTTGCACGAAGTTTGTTAGTGAATTTATTTTCTGTAGAAGTCCTAAAGGAATACAGTATTTCCCTTTCTGAATCCACTTTCTAATCGTAGTGTTCACATTCTTGTAATAACATTTGTAAATTAAACCAGAAAAACCTTGATGATTTTTATAGAACATTTAGGTGTTTTTTCCAGAATGGTGTACTCCGAATAGGCCCATTAATTTGTTTGTTTTAATACACATCACAGGAAAATGAATGTTCAAGGCATGTGTGGATGTAAATATGCAAGCTTAGCAGAAGTCCACCATCTAGTGTTGGACTCTTATGAATGAAAGTTGTTTGTTTAAAGACGTTTTTTGAGTCACACGCCTGTGTGACTCCTCCTTTTGGTGGTACTGTGCATGGGCATTGACTCTCTTTTTAGTTTTTTTTCCGCCGACTGGTTCGGATGTGCTCGCTCTCTCGTTCAAGATAGTCTCTGGCTCCCTTCGGTTCACCAGTAGATCCCCCACAATACAGTGTTATTGTCTTAATGGCCTAGTCACCCCTGCGTCCCTAGCAAACGAACAATTTTGCGCATCACGTCCATTGACTGGCTCACCTCAACAGCCTACGGGCCACGCCTGACTGGGCACTTATCACATCAAACAGCTCTAACCAAAAATGAGCTGCTGATGGAAGTGCCATTCGAAACACCCTACTGACCAACACTCGGTCTGAAACTTATGCCTCTCGCCCGAATATCTGGGAGGTACCTGTGAGGCGTGCAGGTCATTCCGGTCTAAGAAAAACCTTCAGGACTGATGTGCGCAGTGACTAGAAATGCTGCGCCGGCACTCAGACGACACACCCAACATCTTTGGCCCCCGGAGAAGGAAGCAGCAGCAGCCTCCTCAGCTGAACAGGAGTCCGTCTCCATCCACGACTCCAGATCTGAGTCGGAAACGGAGCAAGATCTAATCAGCCTGGACTCTTGTGAAAAGTGTCAGACTGGAGTACACCTGCCCTTTATCCAAAGCCAGAGAAATCCACTCCGACTGATGACATTTCTCACAGGCTGCTACTGCACAAAAGCCATGGTGCGCACGGACACACCTATTCAGGCGCCCGCCCTCTGTGCCGAAATATTGACCTACAGCAGGGGCCTCCACTTCAACAAATCCTATCCTCGAAACTATGCATGAGCGGCTCGATTGAGGCAAAAAACATTAGATTTAGCCCGGAACAAAGAAAATGATTCTTCAGCCAGCAACGCCTCTAGCCTCTAAAAGACAATTGTCTTTCAAAGAGGCTATTGACGCTATTATTTAGCCCTTCAAGAGGAAGAAAAAAAGACATGCTCACTAGCCGTTTACATGTTCCTGTCCCTACTTCTCCAACTCCGCCATCACCACCTTCGACTTTGCCAACTGCTTCATCACAACAGTCTGAGGATGGCAACATTTTCACCTCATCACACACATTCACCCATCAGGGATAATAATGACATTAAAGAGGACACAAATCCTGAGGGCCCATGGGACACTTATGACATAGACCCACAAGGGGATACAGACCCAGACTTCTGCCCCACACTCCCATCCCCACCAGATGATGCTCCAGCTTATCAAGGCTTGAAAGGCAGGGTTGCAGCATACCATCAGGTACCCTTACACAAAGATCCTATCAAGGATGATTTCCTCTTTGAGACCCTCACTACTGCACAACGAGAGTACCAATACTTACCAATGCTTAACGAATTGCTACTTCACACTGATGAGATCTTTAAAGATCTAGTGTGAGCAGGAATGATCACGCCACCCAAAAAAATACACGATGCCACCATCTGACCCAGTTTGCATTAAAGGACAGTTAACCCCCGGCTCGGTAGTAGCCAATGCTAGAAAGAGAGCTAAATCCCAAACAACTTGGAACCCCCCCCCCCCCCCCCCCCCCACGACAAACAGGAAAATGGGTTGCAGCCCAGTCTGCTAATCATTAACAAATTGCCAACAGTCAAACCTTTCTAGCATGCTATGACAGAGCCCACTGGGTTGAGATGGAGAGGCTCCGCCAGCATCTCCCAGAGGAATGTAAAAAGCGTAGGTATGAATTAGTCCATGAAAGAAAGCAAATTACCAATAATTCCATCAAATTTGAACTAGACTCTGCTGAAACTGCATCTAGAGGCATAAATACAAGCATTCTACAGGGTAGACGGGCTTAGATTCATGTCTCCAATTTTAAAGTCCAGCAGGCGGTCCTCAATAAAATGAAAACGGACTCTGATGTCGCTAAGTCTATGGATGCCTTCCAAACTACTCTATTGTAGGTCCTTTTGTCGCCACTCCTTCAAACCGGGAGCCAGATCTGCATCTACAGAACTCTCAGGTTCTTCATATAAAAACTAAGGCCAGTCATCCACCTCCAGAGGCTTCTACAGGGTCACATACAGCAGTAATAATTTCAAAGGCCACAGACTCAGAAATTCTACTTGTACCACAAATACTACAGCCAAACAATGACTTCCTCAACATTTCCCCTCAACCATCAAACAACTGTCGAAGGACGTCTACAAAACTTCTTCCCAAAATGGAAATCCATTACCACAGATCAATGGGTGTTGAACATTATCCAACATAGTTACTGTCTGGAGCACATCACTACTCCTCCAAATATTACACACCACAGGCACAAACTTTCCATACAACACCAAGCTCTGCTCAAACAGCTCTCTTAATCAAAGGAGCCATAGAGCCAGTCCAACTTCAACATCAAGGAACAGGAGTATATTCACTATACTTACTTTTTCCCAAAAAGCACGGTTCACTTCGACCCATTATCTAACTAAGACCCCCTAAATCACTACATCCTGGCTGAACACTTCCACATGGTCACCCTTCAAGAAGTAATACCAGTATCTGAAAGAGACACGTTAGTGATAGATTCCTTACCTTAGAATATCCCCAGGCGTCAGACTGGATCCAGATTTTTTTGCATAGCAGTACCCTTGCGCGCGTCGGTAGGCGTCGTCTGCTGCTCTGTGTCTGTCGTCGTGGGCGCCGTGGTGACGTCGTCGGAGTACTTAGACGCCGCCTCCGCGTGCTGACGTCAGTTCTTCTTTTTTCCGCGCCACCAGCGCAGATCTGGAAAAAGTAGTACCTTAGTCACTTTTTGACTAGACTTTTTTGATCCCTTTTGATCATTTTTCTTGAGTCTTGCGACTCCGGACGGTGCCGATAGGGATGCCTGGTTTCAAACCTTGTGAGGATTGCGACCGACTGATGTCTGTGACCGACCCTGACCGTCTGTGTCTCCACTGTCTCGGCGTCTACCACGACAAGGCCTGCCCCGACTGCCGGGCCCTGACTAAGCTAAGCGGGAGCGGTCCCGCAAGCGGCTCGAACTCCGGCAGTCGGACCCGCGCCACGAGAGGTCCCGGTCCCCCAGGAGGTCGAGGGACAGGTCGCGGGGTCGGAGCCATCACAGCTCCGAGAGTCTGCATCACTCCTCCGGGTCGAAGTCGTCGTCAGGTAAGCACAAGAAGTCGAAGAGACGTCATCGCTCTTCTGAATCCGCCCCCCGACTCTCGTGCGACGCGGCCGGGGGGGTTCGGGTGACACCGCCCACGCGGCTCCGTCAGAGTCGCAGGCGTCGCGGCCTGCTCCACACCCTCCAGTCCCTGGGCAGGACGCGATGTCGGGGGAGATCGAGCGCTTCCTCATGACCATGAGGAACCTCTCTTCCCCGACTGGTTCCGTGGCGCCTTCGGGCCCAGCGGACCCGTCTGGGGCCCCTAGCGGGTTGGGGGCTTCGACGCCGCCGGCGCCTTCGGGCCCGGCGCCGCAGGGCCCCACTGGATCCGCTTCGGGATCTGGGTCGTCGCCGGTTAACCTAACGACCTCACCGGCGCCGGTCCCTAAGGTGTCACCTCTGGCGCCGTCCTCGGGCGGCGCCGTCCCCGATGCCCCCCTCGCTCCGGAGTCGGAACGGTGCCGCTGGGCGGCGCTCTCGGCGCCGCTTGGGGAGTTAAGCTTCTATGAACCGGCCTCATCGTTTGACAACCCTGATTATCAGTGGATGGGTGAAGAGGAGTATTGGGAGGGGTCGGGGGACCCTCTGACCCGAGAGTGTCAGTCTCAAGAGGACTGGACAGGTGGACTTGGGGGATGCCAGTGGTCTGGACACCTCACCAGACACTGGCTTTGTCTCGCCTCCTACCATGGCTACGGAGGAGGGGGCAACCTACAGTGTGGTGTT
Source organism: Lissotriton vulgaris (assembly GCF_964263255.1). NCBI lineage: Eukaryota > Metazoa > Chordata > Amphibia > Caudata > Salamandridae > Lissotriton > Lissotriton vulgaris. Next base: position 223,382 of record NW_028245951.1, read on the forward strand.
GATGAGGGCAGCCAAGGCCTTGGGCCTTGAGCTCCCCGTCGCGGCCGTGAGGACTAATCTCCTCACTAAGGTCCTTAAACCGCAGTCAAGCTCGGCCGAGTCTCTGCTGCCGTTTAATGAGGCCTTGACCGACGTTCTTTTGGGCACTTGGTCCAGGCCCGCTACGGGTTCGCCCGTAGATAGGAACGTGGTCAGACGCCACCGCCCGGCCCCGGGCAACCCATGTTTCCTGTCCACCCACCCCACCCCGACAGTCTGGTTAGCCAGGCTTCCAATTCCCAGACCACATTCCCGTCGGCTCCGCCGGACAGGGAATCCAAGAGGTATGAGCAGTTCAGCAGGAAGGTATTCTCATCCCTTAGTCTGGGACTGCAGTCTTCCAACACCGCATGCCTCTTGGGCCGCTACACCCACTCTCTGTGGTACACGGTCACAGAGTTGCTGCCAGAGTGTCCGTTGGAGGTACAGGCCAAACTCGGCCAAGCCCTTGTGGAAGGCCGGGATGCAGCAAAATATTCTATCCGGTGTGGGCTGAATACCACCGACTCACTAGGCAGAGCGATGGCAACGACGGTGGCGATTCGTAGCCACGCCTGGTTGAGGTCCGCCAACTTTTGGCCGATGTCCAAAATACACTGATGGACATGCCAAATTTGATGGCAGTCGCCTGTTTGGCGACAAGGCAGACCATGCGCTTGAGCGCTTTAAGGACTCCAGGGCTACGGCCAAATCCTTGGGCCTCTCGGTCCGCCAGCAAACGGGTGCCTTTCGCGGCCAAGGAAGGGGCGCCCCCACAAGTGCTGCAAGCCACGCACTGCAGACTACTATCCAGCGCGGTGGCGGCCGTGGAAATCGCTGTGGAGGCGGTCGGGGACAACGGCGATGCCAGTCCACACCCTCCCCCGCAGCATCCGCCTCAAAACCCTCCAAGTCTGTGCTATTTGGACCATATGACGCCAGTGGGGGGCAGGGTTCGCCATGACCACTCCCACTGGCGCACTGTCACTTCGGACAGGTGGGTGCTGCAAATCGTCCGAAGGGACTACCCTCTCCCCTTCGAGACGACTCCTCAAGCCATGCCACCGCAACACCACCGCGTATCGGGGGATCATTTGCGGCTTCTGCAGGAGGAAGTTTCGGCCCTCTTGGCCAAGGGGGCCATTGAGCACGTTCCTGGGCCAGAAGTAGGATGTGGTTGCTACTCCCACTACTTTCTGGTACCCAAGAAGGGCAAAGGGGGCCTACGCCCTATCTTGGACCTACGGAACGTCAACGGCTTCCTCCGGAAGGAGAAGTTCAAAATGCTGACTTTGGCTCAGGACTTGGCTGCCCTGGACCCAGGAGACTGGATGGTAGCGTTGGACTTGCAGGACACTTATTTCCACATCCCCGTCCTGCCGGCGCTACCTGCGGATCACGGTACGCCACGAGCACTTTCAGTTTACCGTGCTCCCCTTCGGCCTTACCAGCACCCCATGGGTGTTCACGAAAGTGATGGCGGTGGTCGCAGCTCATCTGCGGGGGTTAGGGGTTACAGTCTTCCCCTACCTCAACGACTGGTTGTTGAAGGCGGGCTCGCCCCAGACTGTCGTCAGCCACCTCCAGAGGACGGCAGACCT